>NC_142140.1:62093076-62244423 GCF_024610735.1 Ursus americanus | reverse complement strand
GCCAGGCCCGCTCCTCTCAGAGCCCCGCCCCTAGGTAAACGCCAGGCCAGGTCGGGTACTCACGTGGTACGGCTTTTCCCCCGTGTGGATGCGAACGTGGCTCTTGAGGGTCTGTAGGTGGCGGAAGCGAGTGCCGCAGGTAGGACAAGGATAGGGCTTCTCCCCGGTGTGGATCAGCACGTGCGCGCGCAAATGCGCTACCTGGGAAGGGAGGGGACCTCAGACCGCGCGTCTAGGAGGCACAGAACCCTCCCCGACGGCCCGCCCGTACCTCTGGCAAATTTGCCTTCGAGCCGGCTCGGAGATGCGCTCCGTACCTGCACGAAGCGCGAGCCGCACGTCTCACACTTATAGGGCTTCTCTCCCGAATGGATGCGGCTGTGCGTTTTCAGGTTGGCCGGCCGGTTAAAGCGGGCTCCGCAGATGGAACAGTGGTAGGGCTTCTCCCCTGGAGGCAGGGGAGTAGGGAGGTCAGGGGGGCAGGGAGGTCAGGGACTCCGCCCCAGGACGCCCGCGGGCACGAAGGCGGGGGCCCTCCCCTCCCTCACCTGTGTGCACCGTGCGGTGACTGGCCAGGTTGCCTTTGTAGCGGAAGGCAGACCGGCAGAGCTGACATTTGTAGGGCTTGTCCTCATCCCCAGGAGCCAAGGGGTCCAGCCCCGACGAGCACCCAGCCACCGACTCACAGTTCTGGCAGCTGAAAAATTCACTTCCTGGGAGGGTGGTGGGTAATGACCATACCACTGAGTCCTCAGACCACACTGGTAGTAGGTTTTCTTTTCCCCAATTTACTGTGAAGGCTTCTGGAGCTCATTTGACTTACTCAAGGTCACATGGTTAGTAAGAGGCCAAGCCAAGATCTGACTTCATGTCTGCCTGACTACAGATACTCCACTGAGCTCTTCAATAGTGGTCGTGGTAGGTGGACGCCACATTAATGGGCGAAGTGTCTGTTTCTTCTCTTGGACTACTGCTCTGCTTGACAGCTTGCCTGAGAGGCCCTGCCAAGCCCTGATGGGAACAGACCAGAAGTTCCCAAACTTTGCTGCTCATTGAAAACTTTAAAAAATACTGATTCCTGGCTCCCACTTCCAGATATTCTGATCTGTGGGGTGTGACCTGGGCAATAGGATTTTTTAAAGCTCCCTAGATGATTCCAGTTTGCAGTAATTGGGACAGGCCTTTCCTTTCGGCCCAAACCGGCCTTGAGCAGCCCGAGGAGAAAAGCCAAGGGAGGAGGTAGAAGGAAGGGCTCTTACCTGGTGGTGGACAAGCCCGCCCAGAGTGTGAGCCAGTGGTCTCGTGAGCCGAGGCTGTGAGGAGATGGGGGGGATTGCCTGGAGCCCCACATTTGAACTGTCCCGTGACAGCAGTTGGAGAGGGCCTAGGCAGGTGGCAAGCCCAGAGAAAAGGATTAGGAGAGATTTTATGGAGGGGGTTCTCGCCTGGAGAACTCGGAGCGGAAGGCCTACCCTCTGGAGGTGAGCCAACACTGACCCATGAGCCGTATCCGATTGTGCTGCCAGAGTCCCACGCCCTCACTCCCTGCTCCTGACCACCCAGTGGTCTGCCTCCTAGCTGGGGCTGGCTCGGCAAATTCTTGAGGTTCCAGGCCCTGTACCTGCTCTGGGGACCAGGAATGGGTCCTTCTTCGCTGCCACTGCCGCTGCTGCTGGAAGCCTCATCTCCGCTGGGGAGCCTGGCCCCGGGGCAAAGTTGACCAGAACTCCTCTCTCCCACCAGGCTCCCTGCTTGAGAGGTCTGAGAGTTTAGCACGATGAACTTGTACTTTTTCCAGTTGCAGGCCTTGGGGTCTGGGCTGCCTGGACTGGGGGGGCCTTGACTGCAGCTTCGAGACTCGGTGGGTGGGTCTGGATGCCCTTCAGAGCGCCTGGGGCTGCCTGGTGGAGGGGCCGTTGGGGGCGTGGGGGGTTCTGCCTCCAAAGGCCGCAGGGAGATGCCCAGAGGTTCGTAGCTGGGAAGAGTGCGATGGATATTAGTTCTCTTTCGTAATCTTGGCCTCTACCTTTGACCCCTGGGATGCCACCTCACCCCATGGAGGACACTGAGCTGCGGCTCCCTCACCTGGCCTGGATGAAGCGGGTGGCATGCCTGGACCACGTGTTCCATCTGCAAGTAGGTGGCGGCTGCGAGGACAGCCGGTGCAGTGGCTGGAGAGAGGCGTAGGCGCGAAGTGTACATGAAATCCAGGAGAGGGGCGAAGCCTCCGGCTTCGGGGCCCCCGGGCAGGGAGAGCACGTCCACCCCCACGCCTGCGCGGCCTCGGAAAATTGAATAGAAGAAGCCACTGGAGAGAGGGCAGATACGCTACGTTAGGGCCTGGGGAACCCACGGAGACACGCAGCACTGTAGAAAGCCCCACCTCTTGTCCATTATCCCCCCAATTTCCCAACGCTCAACACGACGCTCAGCCGCCTGCTTTTGGAAGGCTTGGCTTCGGATCCCCTCCCAAAGACTTCATGATACCACCCCTTTCCCATTTGGTCCCCCCCCCCCAGTCACTCCTCGAACCTGCAGGCGATAAGAACCGCCTTGTGAGCTCGAAGGGGTTGCCCGCCAACCAGCAGCGTGACGTCAGTGAGGATCCCGCGCAGGCGCAGCTCATTCAGGTTGCCGAGCACGTCGGAGGAGTGGCGAGTGAACTCGCGGACGTAGCCCAGTGCGCCCTCCGAAGTGGCGGTGGAACCCATCGCGACGCAGGCCTGCGGGTGTCCCAGGAAAGGGCTCAGGGACCCAGGCGGTGCCCAGACGCCTTCCCTCCGCAGTTCGCCCCTTCTGCGGACGTGCAGCCAGGGCCGAGCGCCCCCTGCCCGGCTCGCGCAGCCTCGCGTGAGCCGTCTAGTTCTTTCTGCCCCCAGCTTACCGGCGCTCGCTTCCCCCCTAGACTCCACAGTGCTTGCGGGAGGTAGATGCCCCCACGCCGCGGCGTCGACGGCCAGCGTGGGGAATCCGGTCCGCAGCGCCCTCGGTTCGACTGCTCGTGCCCGTGCAGCACCCCGCTCCCCTCGGCCTCACCGCGCGCCTGAATCTCAGGTGTCCGACCTGCCCGGGCACCCCAGAAGGCCTGCGGTCCACACCCCTCCAAATCCCAACCCAGGCTCCCTTTCTGAACCACGGAATTCCACTACTGTCTAGTCCCGGACCCCTAGTTTAGCCTAAGTAGTGGGCCTCAGTCTTCCTACCATCAGCAACCCTTTTTGGGGACCCAGGAGTCTGGCTCCCTCGGTCTGTCGTTCTTACCCCCGTCCTGCAGGGGCTGCGGCTCCTCTTCTCAGGGGGGCGGGGTCTCTCTCCCCTCTTGGACTCGGCTCCTTTATCTGGCCGGGATGGCGGGGGCGGGGGTGGAGGTGGGGTGAACGCCTGGGTCTGTATCCTTCCTTCCTCCCTCGGTCTCCAGATGGCGAGCCCGGGGCGGGGTCTCCGGCTCGAGGGCGGGATCTCAGAAACCCGGGGTGGTCGTAACGTAAGGGGTCTTGGGCCACTGAAAGTGGAACCGGGGATGGGACACTGGAATTGGGGAGGAGGTTGGGGATATGGAGATTGGAAATATGGGTGACCCGGGTCGTCGAGGGGCCTGGGGCAGGGAAAATCGGTGTGTTGGCTTTTGGAAGGGAGGGGTGCCTGTTAACTGAAGAGTGGATAAGGCAAAACTCCCCCTTCCAACGTACCGTATCAAGGGAGATAAAGGGGACCCAGCGAGGCACCAGGTTTGGGGAGGCCACGGTGGACTCGCGTGGGGTCTCAGACAGCGGGAGCGCGCGGTGTGAATGACAGGCTCCTCTAGCAAGGCCTACAAAAAGGGGGGCTGTGATCGGGCGGGGCGGGGAGGGGACGGATATGATTTCTAGTTCGTTTCCTTCCATTGTCCTGCGACCGGACGGCTCCGCCAGCTGCTTCCCCTCGAGGAGGTGGGGAAAGCCCCGGGTGGGGGCCCAGAGACACTCAGTAGACCTGGGCGTCCGGACTCTCGCTCCCGACTCTCTTCTGAATCCTTTTAGGGATCCAGAGAGACAGACTCCCGCCCAAAGTCCGCTCGCCCTCCCCCAATCCCAGCTCACTAGGGCCTCGGGCACCCGCCCGTCGGCTACGCTTGGAGGCTGGCGGGACGCCGGGGTCCAGCGCGGCAAGTAGGCAAAACCCGGCAATGTTTGACTCCTTCCACGAGGGGGCGGACGAGCACTAGCCTCGCCTCGCCGTCTCCACCCGGCTGGGGTCCGCTCGGACCGGGGCGCAGGATCGATTCGGTCTGAGCGGCTGAAACCTTCGTCCTCCTCCCCTTTGCGCTGGTTGATTTTGTCCCTCTGTCTCGTACGGGAGGTGGGGGGGACTAAGGTTGGGCGGAGGGAGGAAGAGTTAGGCGACAGAGGGGACTTTGCTCCGAGGCTGGGGTTCCTAATCTGGGGTGAGAAAGCCGGGGGCTCTGGGAGCAAGGGAACTGGTGGCATAAGGAGTGGGGTCTGAGCCCTGGGAGCTCAGGGTTCTCTTTGCTAATGAAGCTAGGCACTATTATCTGTCGGTAGAGGTGAATTTTTAGTGAACATTAATCTGAAGGTTGGGTGGGGTGGACAGAGAGAAGGGAAAACAGGGAGGGTCTGGTGTTAAAAGAAGGAGGAGAGGGCAGGAGGGGGCCGATAACCGATAACCCTAATTTTAGGTCCCTAATTTGGGAGATAGGCACGGGTCACGCCCTTGTATTTTGTTTGGGGAGACATTGGGGGCAGCGATGTTTATTGGGGGGGTGCAGAGCTGAGTCTTGCGGCAAAGCAGGACTTGCTTTTGGGTGCGGGAGAGTGTACAGGTGCCCAGAAACAGGACTGCCCATTATCCATGGAGCTGCCTATCTGGGCCTGAGGTGTCTTCAGCTGCTCTGAGAGTGTCTTTCTTTGGGTGCAGGAAAGAAGTGCTGAGAAACTGGGAATCCCCGACCACTAGGGATTCAGGGCCGTGATGTGACTTTTGCATGTGAGGGTTACTCTGGTCTCTGCTCAGTTTGGAGGTGGGAGTTGGACGAGGGGCTCCCTTCGGTATCAGGATGGAGTTGATTTTGTGTGATGTGGTCAGCAGGGGAGTGTATGTTTATTATGGGGTGTTGAGTTAGTTGGACTGTTCTGGGCATGCGGGGCTGCATTCAGAAGGCCTGAGCGCCAATGGTAAGTTTGAGGCATGGGGCTGATTTGGAAGCTACCGTAGTTCTGGGGACTCTGACACCCATCATTTGGAGACTGTCATCTTGGAATATCAGGACAACCCACTAGGTGTTCTTCAGACGTAGATGAGGGTTTTGTTTTGGGGATTCATAGTCACTGGTGTGTCTGGGCACTCGGATTTCAAGTAGAGTAGTCATGCTGATTTTGGGGTACAGTCTCTGTTGGGAAGCCATCAGGCTTAGGTTAGATTTGGGGGGACATGAAATTCAATCTGGAGTTTTTTATTAGCTTGAGGTGGAATGTAATAGGAACCTGGGAGCAAGTGTGAAGGCCGTCTGTGTGATTGTGGGTCATTGAGGCAGAGCAAAGCTTTGTATTTGCATGTTGTGGAAACTTACTGTGAGGGGTGGATAGTCCTGTGTAAACATAGATAGCCACGAAGCTTTTTCCAGGGAGAGAAACAAGGTGAGGGCCCAGGGTAGGAGACTAAAGTTTTGGGGGTGTCCTTATTTTGGGGTGTTTTGTCACTCTTTGGGTGCATTTGATGACGCTGCGGGATGGGTCATAGGTGAGACTGATCTGGGGGTTCACTTAAGTTGGAGCATGATGATGGTTTGGGGTGTCCTTTGCTTATAGTTAGCTCCCTCTCACCCCAGATTCTAGAAATCTCTTTCTTTACTAAACCCCCAGTTACGCCCAGGACTGGAAGGAAGAAATTTGGAAAGGTAGTGGGTAGTGTATCTCCTCTTATTTCTATGTGGCCTGGATAGATCTGAGGGAGAGAAGGTGGTTTCAGACTTGGAACCCCAATTTGTTAAGGGAGCACACCTCACTTTCTGGGAAGGTGGGGGGAAAATGGGGTGTCCCGTGGTCAGGTGAACACCCCTGACCAGGGCAGTGCTGTTGGAACTTTGGCAAGGAGAGGTGGTGGTGGGGGTACAAGGAGGTGATTCTTGTACCCTCAGTTTCTAGGATAAGAGCCCCAAACAGAAAGCAGACAGAAGACTGGGAATGCGGGTGAGGTGGGTGGGGGGAGGGGTTCCCCACGGCAGCAGGGGCGAGGGGGTAAGCCAGGCCACCTCTGCACGCCTGGGTCCCTGCTCTCTTCGGCTCTCCTCCCCTCTCTCCCTCCCACCGCCCACCCCCCCAACCCAAGGAAAAAAACCAGCCTGTACAACAGCAATGGCAGATTCCAATCCTCCAGGCTTTCCTTAAACCACCACCGAGACCAGCCAGGGGGGAGGGGAGGGGAGGATCGGGCTCTCCTGCTTCCCTAAGCCTGGGGCTATGAGCTTGACCTCCTGGCCCCTGGCCCTTCGAGGAGTGCCCCCCGGTCTGGAAGCCAGGTTTCCTGGACCCTAGCCCCCGAGCGGGGGGGCCTGGAGAGACGGGGAGGAGGAAGGAGGGAGTGACTTCCAAAATTGGCATCGGGACAGAGCAGGGCTGGCGGGAGGCAGGTGAAAGACAGAATTTTCCTGAAAAAACGGGGGTATCTGAGGACCCCAAATTTGGGGTGCTAGTCCAGGACCGTCCTGCCAACATCCTAGATTTTTTTGGGATTTTTTGGGGCCCCCGGGACCTCTCTAGATGGGGTGAGGAATGTAGTGTTGGGGGAATCTGACTGGGGCATTGCAGCTGCCTCTCCCGCCGAGTTGGAGACGGATGGGCTGGGACGGGTTTGGGGGGGTGTCCCCAATTCTGACTGGGAATGGAGGAACCCCCTTCTGAGCTCTCTTGTGGGGGGTCCCCCCTCCCTAGGGCACTCCCCACTCCCTGAGCCAGCCGAGAGGAAGGAGGCCAGCGATGCGACTGGGGCGGCTCCTTTCTCCTGCACCCCAAATGTGAGGGATGCACCCCAAATTTTGCTCCCTTCAAAATAGGGGACCAGGATCTCAGGGGAGAGTAGCTGAGGTAAGTGGGGAGGAAAGTGTCCCCTGTTTTCAGGAGAGACGTGGCGGTTGGGGGGGAGGTTTGGAGGTGCGTGCTGGGGTGGGGTTGGGCTTTGTCAGTCTTGGAACTGGGGGGATGATTGGAGAGGCTTTCCCTTATGCCCCTAAACTGCAGTCCCCCAGATGGAAACCAAAGACTGAGACCAGAATGCCCCCCAACATCCCCAGCCGTTAGCATAGTGTTTGATTTCTGTTTCACCCCCACAAAGGCTCTGCCGAGAATGGGAGCTGGGGGCAGCTTTTCAGTTTGGGGGGCTAGGGAGGCTGGAGTGAGGAGGAGGAAGCTTTGGCAGGATTTGGCGCAGGACAGACAGGGGTCTCGAGGGAGGGGGTCTGGCATCCCCCGGGGCCTAAAAAGACTGCTTACACCCACCATCTTAGATCTTTCTGATTGCTAAGAGTTTTGGGGGGTGTGTCGGAAGGGGGGTGGTAGAGGCTGGAATGGGAGGTAGGAGGAAAACTTTTGGGTTGCAGAGGATGTTGTTTTGATTTGTGGAAGGGATTTTGGCCCTTGGATTTTGCTTTCTGTGGGGTGCTTTTAAAAATCATGTCCTGGACAGGAGGAAAAGGCTGAGGGAAGGCCTAGGGTGGGGGTGGGGAGAGACATGTTTGTCTCAGCTTAAACGTGGCTTTCTGGGGTGGGCCCGCCTTCCTGGGCCTGGTGGATGGGCTGATGGGGGTCGTCGCGGGGGGTCGGGCGTGGGTCCTGGGGGGCGGTGGGGAGTGGGAACAGTGCTGGGGGTTGAGTACCTGGCCCCCAGGTCCAGACAGCCCTCTTCCTGGGCCCTGCTACTCCCCTTTCCCCCTGGCCTCCATTTCCTGCCTTTGGCCTCCATCTTGTGGCAGGCCCAGGGCCCAGGGCGACTTCCGGCCCCCCTCTCCCCACCATGTTCCGGCCCCACCACCTCTGGACTGCCAACTCCCAACCCTGCTGTCCTTGGCCTTCTGTCTCTCCTTGCTTTCTCTTGGGTTCTGACCCAGGGAGGGGAGGGACGGACACAGGAAGCCTTGGGTCCCTGCCCTTGCTGAGTCGGGAGGCAGTCTGTTGGCCCCCCACAGTCATTGCCTGTTTCCTCTGCCTCTGACCCCACCCGAGGGATCCCCTGAGCAGAGTTCCTGCAGAGGGATGATGGTTCCAGTCTTATCCCACTGTGAGCTCACCCCTTAGGCCCCTCTCCCTCCAGTGGCCTGCCACCTCCTAGCCCTGGTTCCTTGTTTCCCCCCAACCCTTCTTGGGGCCATGTTTGCCTTCTAAGCCTTCTCTAGGTCCCTGCTCTTGGTGCTGGGGGTCTTCACGGCACCATCTTGGGCTCCCTTCCTCTCAAGCCACCCCAGTCCTGCTCCCGCCCCAGCAGCACACTGTGGTTTGTACGGCTCTGTGGCCACGTCCAAACCACACTGTGGTGTTAGAGCGAGGGTGGGGGAGGCACCGCTGAGGCTTGGCCCCGGGAGGCCACCCTGGAGAAGCGACACAGAAAACATCTGGGCCTTCTTGTGAGGTGGGGGGCGGGGGGGGGGTCCTGGAAGCACTGGAAATAGCCCCTTTAAAATCCCTGGGGCAGCCTCAGGAATACTGACTGCCAGAGATCCTGGGAGCTAGGTTCTGCCCTCGGAGAGCAGAGTGGAGTCTTTGTTGCCCACACCCAGCTCCCCTGGCTCTAGCAGCACAGAAATATTGGCACTGGGGAGAAAGTCTGCCAATATTGGCTGTGCTGCTCCAGGCAGGGTGGTGAGAACGGCGAGGACAGGCTGAGCCCCTGGGGCTCAGGAGGGAGGCAGTGGCCCACCAAGCTTCAATCACGTGACACTGCAGACACCAGGCGGAGAGGGCAATCTTTATTGTTTTCTGTATAAAAAAGTCCCTCAGATGGAGGTCAGAGGGGTTGGGGGCAGATGCGCGTACGGGAAGGGCAAGGTGTGCGGCCCCAGCAGCCTTTTGACCTTCGCTCGTGCAGGCTTGCTCAGAGTCCCGGGTGATCCGCAGGTCCAGGGGGAACAGTGAGAGAAGTCAGAGGTGGGAGGCTCAGCGAGAGATCAGAGGAGGGTCAGCAGAGGTCACGAGAAGGCCAGAATCCAGGGTCAGGCTGTCTGGAACAAGAAGCAAAATGGGCCGAGATGGAGCGAGCCCCAAGTATGCTTCCAAGACAACTGCTACGTCCCCCGAGCACCCGGCTCCTTGCTGACCCAATCCTCTGCACACGGGGAACCTTTTCTTCCCAAGCCTCTGTACACAGGAGGGGGCTCCTGTGGAGACCCTCCCCCACCCCTCCAGCTGGCATGGGAGTGGGAGGAGGAGGACTCCTACCCTGGTCGAAGTTGAGTTTCTTGGCTGGAGGAGTTTCTCCCAGCCCTTCGATATCCACCAGGTCACTGTTGGCATCCGAGTCGTTCAGAGCACTGAGTGTCACATCTGGGGGGGAGGGCGTAAGCTAGGTTTTAGGTTCTCCGACTGCCCCTCCCAGCTTCCCAAAGCTTCCAGGTCCCCCTCCCTCTGCCACTGGGAACCTCGACAGGGAAAGGAAGAGAGACTGGTCCTTTGACCCACCCCTGATTCTCTCACTGAACCTCGGATGGGACCTTGAGCCCCCAGGCAGCAACTCGGCAGCCCTCACCAGCCTTCTGTTTCTTTACGGGGGGACCCCCGGCCTCAGGGACACTGGAGCCGCTTGGTGGAGGGGCAGCTGCAGGAGGTGACAGGACACCAGATGGCACCTTCTTGGGCCCTTTCTTGGGCGACTCAGCTGGAAGGGGGATGCCGGAGTCTTCGTATACCTTGCGCTTCACAGTGGCCTTTATCTGGGCCCTGAAGAGAAGAGAGAGCAGGTTAGGAAGGGAGTCATCACAGCGACTGAAGGAAGAAGGGAGGGGCGGGGCAGGGGTCGTGGGCCACTCTGAAGGAATACTGGGGGTCCCCTTCATGAGCATCATAGTTAGGGCCCCAACCTTTGGCAGGGTTCTTGTGTTCCCCCAAAGCTTTGCACACACTCAGGGCAGATGGAATGTGAAGAGCGGACTCCCTGAACTGCGTAGTGGGGAAGGCCCACGTCCTACTTCTCTTCTGGAAGAGACGTGTGGCTGCGGAAGGCTCCCAGGTAAGCCCTGCTGATCCCCAGGTAGTCTGAGACGTAGGCGTAGATCCCACTCAACTAGTTCAGAATCACCATCTCCCTAGAAGCACCGCAGTAGCACCTCCAAGGAGCTCTATAAACCACCAGGGAACTCCCGTCACCAAATTCAATTGTTGGGCATCTCCAGCAACCCGAAATAAAATTCTCGGAAGTTCCTGGTTACCATAGCATTTCAGTAACTTCTGACCCACTCTTCTATTCTTTTAGTCTTGGAGGAGGTGCTAACACGACTAGCAGCGAGATAGGAAAGCTTGCTGAGCTGGAAGGGAGTTCTCAGGAAGATGGAACATGGGTGTGGAGGAAGATAGTGCCCACCCCCCTTCCTCTGCCGGCCACCCTCCCTCACACTGTCCGTTCCTTGATGACACAGCTGATGTGATTAAGATCGTCCCCAAACCGCTTCACGGAAGCCCTCAGCATCTCTATCTCCGTCTCCGTCCACTTGGCACTGTCAGAGGGGAGAGGGGGACAGGAAAGTGGGAAGAGGGGGGTGTGCAGCCAGCCCATAGGCTGTGCATTCCACAACCACCAGCCTCCTCCCCCCAGTCCCTGGGCCTCCTTCTGTGGGTCCCTAAAGAGAGCTTCCTTAAAAAAAAAAAAAAAAAAAAAAAAAGCTCTTACGCCCTGTGGGAATCCTGAGGACCCCCAACCACACCTATCCCAACAGCCACGTTCGAAGAAAGCCTGTCTCCGACCACCGTGCAGCAGCTGCCGTAAGAAGCCCGCTGAAAGCAATCCCACCCGCGGGGGGTCTTACAGACAGAACCCCGGTGGCTGTGTGCAGCGCTCAGGTCGTCCCGCGCGCCCTGCGGTCGGCTCGCAGCGCGGCAGAGCGGTGGCCCGGGTCCGGGTCGGGAGCCGCAGTCTGCGGGTGCATCTGTCGTGCCCTCCTGCGACAAGCGCGTCTTCACACCCGCTCTGCGCGGTGCCCGGCGCAGGGCACACTACCACCTGCCCCTGCCCTAGCGCGTCCGCGTCGGTGACCGAGTCCGCGCGCCGGCCCGGCTCACGTACCCCGCGGGGGAAGAGTCGGCCACGGGATGCAGCTGCATCGTCAGCTCCCCGAGCTTCGTGAAGGCGGCGCCCGCCGCCGAGAAGATCTCTCCGACCTGGGGGCGGGGCGGCGTCACGGGGGGCCGGCGCACACCCCCGCGCCGTCCCGCCCGGAGCCCCTAGCCCCACCCCAGCCCGGCTCCCGCCCGCCCCCCGCCCCCGCCCCGGGCGGAAGAGCCGGCGCCGCCCGCAGCGGGGTGGGGGGCCGCCCGCCCGTGGCCGCCAGGGAGCGCTGTCCGCGAGCGAGTCCGAACCTTTGTGGACGCTGACGTCATGGCTCCGCGCGCCTCCCCACGGAGGAGACGCCGCCGCCGCCGCCGCCGCCGCCGCCCAGCCGGAGACCACGGAGCCCGGCGACCGAGCCGCTCGGGCCCCCGCGCAGGAAGTCCCGTCCCTCCCCGCAGCCGATTGGCTCCCCGTCGGCCGCTCCCCGCCTCGCCCGCTGCGGCGGCTTCGGCGGCGTCGGCGGCGTCCGCGAAGCGAGGGCCCACAGTGGAAGACACCGCCTCACTTCCGGCCCGGCTTCACTCCACTTCCGTCGGCGGGTCGGGACTCGCGGCGGGGAGGCCGGTCTCCAGCCCCCGTGCCCGCCCCCGGACCCAAGCACAGACAACACGGCTCAGGAGGGCAGTTTCGCTTTATTGTGGAGGGACAGGGGACGGCCAGCCCCAGCCTCCCTCTGCGGGGGCCGGGCGCCGGACAACGAGGGGTCCAGTCCCACCGAGGGCGCCGGCATGGGCACGGGAGTGGGGCAGTGAGCGGGTGGGGAGAGTCTTTAAATAGAGGAGGGGGCTGGACCGGGGAGACGCGACGATGCGTTAGCGCACCATGTATTCCTTGCGCTTGTTGAGCCGAACTTGGCAGAAAGAGAAGCCTCCGAGGAGGAGGTAAAGGCCCGCGGCGATGAAACAGTTGTAGCTGACTCGCTCGTAAAGGTCATATATTTTCTGAGGGTCTTTCCTGGGGGTGGCGATTAGGTTGAGAAGTGTCAGAAGCATTCATAGCGGCCAACATTTCCTGGGCTCTATGTGCCAGGTACCATCCTAAGCGCTTTTTACATGTGTTATTCAAGCTTCCTCCTAACCGTAAGGGATGAGTTTTAGGATCGCATCCACCTGGCGGGAGGGGGACAGCGGCACAGGACGGTCACGTAAAATACCTAAGAAGCCACATCTGGACTGGTGGGTTTAGGAGGGCCGCTGAGGCCTGACTTCCGAGCGCGCTAAGGAGAAAAGCTCCTCGCATAGTTCTCCAGCCGCCGGGGCCCAAGCATCCCGCCACCTGCAATTCCCCTCCTACAATTCACAGCCTCAGCCCCCTGCCACCTGCCCCCAGCCCCGCCTCTCCCACCTGACTACTTACTCAAAATCTTTCTCGGTGAAAGGAACGTCCTCGATTAGCACAGCGGAATGGACATTGAAAAAGATTCCGAGCATTATCTGAAAAGAGGCAACGGATAGGTTTGCTGAACCCAGGCACCTAACCTGATCGCTCTCTAAGCCCCTCCCACTTCTAACGTTGCCACAACATCTGGGTTTGGGAGCTACCAGAACGAGCTGGGATTGGGGTGGTTGCTGCTGGATTCGGACTCAGTCACCAGGATTAGGGCGTGAGATGGTCAAAGAGACGACTCGGCGGGTAGAAGGGCAGGAACAGTGAGCAAACCAGATTATCCTCCTCTCCAGAGGCGTCATTATCACGGGACAGGGAGGAAGGGGTCAGGGGAAATCAGCACTTCTTAGGATTTCTTGCTAGAGTGGGGTGGGTCATCCTGGGGAAAAAAGGCCCCAGCTGCCCATTTCGGGAACGAGCGCTCCCACTGCCCTCCACTCAGCGCAGGCACCTCTCAAGAGCCCAGCTCCTCTCCCTCTTACCTTGAGGGGTCTCCAGATTTACCAGCCGCGGCTCCCGTTCCAAGCTCCAGCTCCCGCCCACCCCCGTCCCGCTCGAGTTCCCCATTTCTCAATCTCCGTTCTCTCGTTCTCCAGCGGCTAATCAACCACCCCCTCCAAGCTGCCTGCTGCTTTCTAAGGCCCGGAGTCTCCCAGCCTTTCAGCCCTCCAACACCGGGGCCCCTCGGGCCCTGTCCGGCCGTAGCCGGGCGGTCCCCTCACCAACATGATCACTCCCCAGGCGCTGAGGACGATGCCGCAGGCGGCCAGCTTGGGCCCACAGCACAGAAGCGACGCCATGAAGAAAGGGGTCGGGGATTGCCTAGCTGCGGGCCGAGCGGGAAGGCGGCGAGAGGAAGGCCCGGATGAGCCCGGGAAGAGCGAACAGGACTTGGGGGCTCGCGCCGCGGAGGACGGGCCGCCGGGAGCGCCGCCGAGGGGGCGTGGCCTCCGGCCCCAACTATCGCGCCGGGGGGGGGGGCGCCCGGAGGAGATGGAGGGGGCCTCTGGGCCCTCCCGGATCTCCGGCGGGGGCAGGGGGTGTGTGAGGTCGAAGCGGCCCCTCAGGAACCCCTTAGGACTCACGTAGCTGGGGCGCGGTATTGCAGGAGCAACGCCTCCCGTGTCTTGTGTACCCCCCTCCAGGCTGGAATGGAAGGACCCAACACGTCACGTGACCTAACCGGGCAAGTCACGTGACGAGGAACCCTCTGCCGCCGGGCCTAGGAAGGGAGGAGCTCTGGCGGCAGTCTGGTTACCCTGGCGATGGGCTCTTAGGTGCGGAGGATGGGAACTCTCCGATTTTCCCCTCAGATACCTTAGTGTCGGGTGGTGTCCTGTGATGGGGGCATGGTAAGTGAGACATGGAGATTTACAGCGAGAAAGAACGCCCCCGCCTCCTGTCTTCTCAGCCCTGCCTTGAAACAGAGATATTCCGACACAGTGAAGGGAGAGTAGGAGCCCCTTTCCGAGGCCGAGCGTGCAGCCAGCCGTGGCCAGAACCCTTTAAAATTGCCACGGGTCCCTAGCAGCGGGACTGCTTCATGATGTAACATTTTGTCACCGAGCATAGAAAGCTGAATAGTTGTGGAGGCCGAATCCAGGAAAAGTGCAGGGGGAGCTGACCCAGTGAACGAGTTGTGAGGGTGAGCGGTCTTTCCAAATGCGTCGGAGAGAGGAGTGAGTGCACAAAGGTGTCACTTTGCTTCCCTACTGAAAACCAAGGGAACGGATTATAGGCCCTTTGAATAAGGGAGGGTACAAGATTTTTAAAAATACGAATAGGTCACCCTCTCCAAAGAAAAAGTTTGTATACTTCACCGGTGAGAGGCAGCTTTGTAATAATTACTTACGGAAATAGGGTGTTTGAAGAACGCCATTTTGCCCCGAGCTGCTTGTCCACGTTCTAATGAGGACAATGATCACAGCATAATCGAGAGGGGTCATTTGGGTCCCGAGACCCCAGAACCACACAAAGACACGGTCAGCAGTGAACATAACTTTGTGGCATTTTTTCCATTTATTTTATGCACATTGTTGCTAAACAGGTTGTGACAGAGAACTTGGATCCAGGAAAACACATATAGACCCCAGGATACTACTACAGGGACTGGGAAAAGGGGCCTTGGGAGACGAATTTCGTGTCCTGTTTGCTTGAGACTGCCTGGGGAAGGAAGCCATCCTGGGATGGCAGGTTTTTGGTCTGCCCGGGAGCACCATTCTTACTCCAGGATTCTTGGGGTCTGTGTGTGACTAGGGGGAACGGGGTGGAGGGAACTTGCCAAAGCACAGAGTCAGAAAGTTTTAGGTTCCCACTGGTGCGGGAAATCTAGCTCCTGGGAAAGGAGAATTAGTTGAGGTAGTTGATTTATGCAAGAAATCTTCCCCGTCCCACCTCAGAGCATTCTCTGGATGTTTGGCAAGTGGGGTCAGTGCCTCAGGCTAGCGGAGGGTAGCCTGGTGCCAGTACTGCCCCTGAGGGTCAGATCCAGCCCACAGCCTATCCTGTCCCTCTAGCAAAGCACAGATTCTCTCTGCGTATTTGAACAGTTGACTAAACCAAAAGAAGAAGAGTATTTTGTGAACACGAGCAGTTCGTATTTCATTGCTCGTAAGTAAAGTTTTACAGGAACACGGTCACACTCATTCACTTTCATATCGTCTGTTGCTGCTTTTGTACTCTGTCGGGGAAGTTAAGTAGTGGTGACAGAGACTGTGCAGCCTACAAAGCCTAAAATGTTTATTTTCTGGCCCTTTAGGGGAAAATAGAGCTTCAGCAGCAGAGACTTTGGAAACCATGACATTCAAGATGGGAGTGTTAGTACTGGAGCTGATCTGAAGTCTTGCAAGTGGGGGTGCTGCAGGCCTCAGATAGTGACGCTGTTCTCTATGCGGCTGGGCTTCAGGTAGTCATAGGGCAGGTCGAGTTGCTCATTCCGGGCTGTAATCTCTCTTTCTAGGTTTTCCAAATCCGTTTGGAATTGGTTTAATGCAGCCTTGGCCTTGGGGCTTGAGAAGTACTTTTCTTTGTGATGCCCCAGAGGCACCTAGGAAAGGACAAAGGATCTGTCAGTGTCTAGTCCAGAGGCAGAAGCACAGAGCGCCTAGCCCCTCACTCTGATGTTTTCCTTCCAACTGTAATTTCCCTTTCCCCAGCGTCCCCTCTTACCATGTCTGGCTGGCGGCGACCCAGATGCCACGTGATGGTCATTTGAAGACAGGCCTGACGGACATCAGGTAGTGAGCCCATCACTGTGGCCATTGTTACATCTTCCTTGGTGGTGGGTGGGGGCATCCGCATTGTGCATGGGGCATTAGGAACCCAGGCATACCAGTCCAGCTGGGGGAAGAAACTGCAACCCTAGGATCCTGATACTTATGCTTTGAACCCCTGTCTTTCCCTTAGGAATCCCAAGGTCCAGACACTTGCCTTCAGGGACCTGGGCGTTCGGCTGTCCTACCTGGCCCTGGTTGATGGCCCCATGCTGAGCAGTGCATGTGAAGACACACATGGTAAGGAAATGGCAGAGCTGCTTCTGGGACTGGAAGGATACAGGGAAACCTGGCAGAAAGGAACAGGATTTAGGGGCTCCTGTGTGAGAGGAGAGAAATGAAGGCAGATGTCTTGGGATGTGGTGTCTACACCAGTCGGGTTCAAACTACATGGGTCCATTTTGGTGTGGCTTTTTTTTTTTTTAAAGATTTTATTTATTTATTTGACAGAGATAGAGACAGCCAGCGAGAGAGGGAACACAAGCAGGGGGAGTGGGAGAGGAAGAAGCAGGCTCATAGTGGAGGAGCCTGATGTGGGGCTCGATCCCACAATGCCGGGATCACGCCCTGAGCTGAAGGCAGACGCCTAACCGCTGTGCCACCCAGGCGCCCCTTGGTGTGGCTTTTTTATAGTATGGTTAACAAATGTATTTGCTCTTTCATATGGTTTTCCTCATATTTTCTCTTTTCTAGTTCACTTTACTGTCAGAATATGGTCTATAATGCATACAGCATACAAGATAGGGGTGAATCGACTCTGTGTTACTGGGAAGGTTTCCAGTCAACAGTAGGCTCTTAGTAGTTAAGTTTTTGGGGAGTCAAAAGTTGTGGGCAGATTTTTGACAGCTCGACGTGTGTGGGGAAGGGTTGGCGCCCCAACCCCTCCACCCCCCGCACTATTTGAGGGTCAACTGTATGTTGGCATTGATGGCTGTTTCTTCATTTCTTTATTTATTCAAATATATTTGCGTTAGACCTGGCTTTCAATTCAAGGTTCAAGCAATACAATCTGAGTGTCTCAGGCCAATTACTTAACCTCTCTGAACTTTCGTTTCTTCGCTTGTAAAACGTGGATGATTCTTACCTTATAAATGAGATAATGTGTTGAAATCACCTAGTCCGTAACAAATGCTCGGTATATAATAATTATTGTTATTGTGGAAGGGTTGGGGGCTGGAAAAGTCTGAGTGATTGAGTACCTTCTGCCTCAAAAAGTGGTTAAGAATTTAGGGACGTTTCCTCCTATTCCCGAACAGGGGATCGTATGTGCCTGAGTTATAAGGTGGGGAGCAGGGGAAGTCAGGAATTTATAGTGTCACAGCCAAGAGAGGCTTTCCACAAAGGTTATCTTGGGCCACTGATTCTGCAGTGGAAGTGGTGACTCAGAGCCACTAATCCTATCGGTTAAGTGGAGCAAATATAATCACTCCCTTTCTATAGATTAAAAAAAAAAATCAAAGACCAGAGAGATAAAACTGCTTGTCAGGATCGTACAGTTGGGGAAGAGGAAAGGCTGACTTTGAACTTGGGTTCCTGACTGCCACTCTCAAGCTGTTTTTAATTTTTAGCATATTTCCTCTAAAAAGGCTGTTGGGAAAATTAGGCAAAGTGCGCGATGAGAACCGAGGCTGGTGGTGGAAGAGAGGATGAAAGGCAGTTGGTGGAGATTAAAGCTGACATGTGAATGTTTATTTTTTGTTTTCCAAATGTAGATAGTGGCTGGGGAGAAGATGAGCGGGGAGAGAGAGGAAGGGTTTTCCGGGGGCCTGTGGGACCTAAGGGACAGTTCTGAGGTGTCCAGGACAAAGTTTGGGCCCGGGAGAGTGAGTGTGGGTGTTGGTTCATTGCTGGCCGTCCCCGGGGCCTGGCCGTTAACGTCTGGAGTTGTCCCCAGAGGCAGAAGTGCTGCGTGACGTGTGAGGGGCAGTACCCGGAGGGCGGTCCAAAGCAGCCCCTGCGGGTCGTGTGTGCTGGAGAGGGGAGGATGAACCTAGCAGGAGCTCGAGAAAGGCTCTTCCTTCCCTGGAGGTTAAAATGCAGGCGGGGCTGCTCCAGGTGGTGGCTAGACCCTGGCCGAGGGGAGGGGAGGCTCGACTGGCCCCAGGAATGTGGCCCCAAGGGGCTGTGCACGGAGTTCCAGTTTGCACCAGAGCGCGTGCTGGGTTTGCGCCCGCATGACTGGGGCAGTGCGGGACGTGTGCAGTGTGCCCAGAACGTGTGTGTGCGCGTGCGCGTGTGTGCTGGACAGTAGCAGGCAGATGGGGCAGGGAGGGAAAGCAGCGTGGGACATCCTGGGCTCTGCTGGAAGCTCTTCCCGTCTATCTCTGTCCTCCCGCGAGAAAACAGACCACCACGAGGAGAACAGGAGCCCCAGCAGGGCCTGGGCAGCCCCTCCCTGGCTGTGGTTCTGGTCTTGCTGGGCCCCGTGCTGTG
The DNA here is from genome assembly GCF_024610735.1 of Ursus americanus. NCBI lineage: Eukaryota > Metazoa > Chordata > Mammalia > Carnivora > Ursidae > Ursus > Ursus americanus. The sequence goes on along the minus strand of NC_142140.1, from coordinate 62,226,028 downwards.
GTGGGTGAGGGTCATCTGTGACCGGGGCTCGGGGTGGCAGTAGAGGTCGATGACCAGGGTCTCTGAGGAGGACAGCCCCCGGGTATCTAGAATTGCCTTGAGTCTTAGGAGGTGGGAGTGGGGTTCAGATGCTTTGTGCGTGGCTGGGGACGGGGGTTTGATGAGGGGTTGGGGTCCTGAACCCAGAGGGGCGGACTGAGAAGGGGCTCTGGGCAGAATGTCCCAGGGGCTCCCGTCCCTGGGGAGGGATCCTACCTCGGTCCTGGGCCTGGCACAGCCCCACCTCAGTGATCTCCCGACACCAGGCCTGCAGCTCCGGGTCCCCTCTCACGACGTCATCCCTGAGGTAGAAGAGGTGGACGATGCCCTCCACGTACCTGCGCGGAGGGGAAGGGAAGTGGGCTTCCTGAGAGAAGAACCTCGACCCCTTCCCTGCGGCCTCTGCCCAGCTGACTCCCACTGTATCTGGGGACAGATCTCCCAAGACTTGTCTTTGGGGACATTGCCTGGCTCTTTCTAAACACTAGTTCAGAAAGGAAGGAAACATCTGAAGAATTCTGGACCCGTGGCTGACAGGCATTCTTCCTGACAAACTCCCTGACAACACCGACCCGCGGTTTACCCGCCACAGCTTTAGCTCCCCGCACTTCTAGCTCAGTCTCCCCATCTTCAGATCCTCCCCACTCCTCCTGACTCTTCCTTCTCGCCCCAGGACTGAGTTCCTTCCCCTCCTGTCTGGTGTCCATGTGGGCTTTGGCCCATGCTGACCTCCGGTCAGAGCCCCACGCTCCCCGTCCCTGGCGCAGCGTCCTGTCTCAGCTGCCGCTCTCACTCACCGGGCGATGATCCCCCAGAGCCGTAAAGCGTCGTGGGCATAGAGGGCTCCTGGGATTCCCAGCAGGCCCCGGTCAGCCAGGTCGTCAGGAGGACAGAGGGAGCAGTAGGTCAGCTGAGCCACGGCCCGACGCAGCAACTGTACATGGCCCCCTCCTCCTGTGCTCACCGTCTGCGAGGACAGAAATGAGAGGCCGTGCCGGACACCACAGAGCAGAGCGCAAGGGGCTCGGAGGTGGGGTGCACATTTACAGACATGGGTGGGAAGGGCCAGGCTCATGGGTTTAAGGGCCAGGACATTTCCCGAGGTCGCTCTGGGATCCTGAAAGTGGCAGGAGGTCATGGAGAGCTGGATGGTGAGTGGTCCCGCCCCCAACGCCCTAGTACCTCCTTACCTTGTCAAATATTCCTCCTTCTGAGATGAGCTGGGATCTGGCCCGGGTGTTGATCTCCATGGTGTAGCGGATGTGTGGGATCAGGAGCTGGGGTGGGGGAGGTTGGAGGGGGTGGTTATGGAGGCCACGCAGGGTCCTTCGTCATGGGGCGTGGCGCCCAGCCCAGGGGCCCTCTCCCCTCTGGAGGCTTTCCTCGCTGCCCCTGTCTGGCCGGGCCTGTCTTCTGCTGCTCCGATCGCTCCCTCTCCCACTCTTTCCTGCCCAGCACGGGCTCTGGCGCCAGACTGACCTGGCTTTCAGTCTATACTTCAGCACCCACTTTGGTGCTCGTCCAGGGTCGTGGAGCCTCTGCGTGTCAATCTGTCATTTCCTACGTCTCCCCTCATCTGTTGACTGAGGGTGACAACGGGGTCTCCCGTCTCGGGGGCTGCAGTGCGCCCACCGTTGAGCACCCACGGAGCCCCTCGCACTGGAGCTGTTACCATTTATCTTTATTCCCACCTTGAGTGTCGGTGTCCTTCAAGAATCAGCCCTTTTGATCTACTTTTATGCTTCTGTCCGTCACATCCTCACAGCTGAAATTAGCCTGCTTGTTAGCAAAGCCCCACCTCCACCTTCTGGCCGCTTCCCTGTCGGGGGGTGGGGGTACGAGGTACCGTTTGGGGGTGGGTGCCCTGAGTCCCTTAGAGGAGCCCTACCGAGCCTCCTGCTGACACAGCCGAGGGGCTGTTGTCAGACCTGCCCCCATCTCCAGCCGGGCGGTCAGGTCCCTTATTTTGAATAGCTTTAACAAATGGCTTTTAATTAGCTGTTAAAGAAGGCCGTCTGGTCCTCGCAGGCGTCTTTGACCTCAGACTGTTTTGTCTTATTTGCAGCCAGTGTAAGTGCAGGGGGCATGCGGTGTTGGCATTATCGGAGCCGTAGGCGCTGCGCACGGGGAAGGACCCAGATGGTGCCTCTGGGGTCAAGATGCGAAGGCAGCTCACATTGGTCTGAACCTTTTCAGAAAGTTCCTGAAAGACGCTGAGTGTCCTAGAAAGCCCAGCGTCCACGGGAGCAGAGCGGATACCTGAGGACCAACGACCCCTAATAACAGGAATGGTCATTGCGAGAACTAAGGAGTCTTATAGCTGTTAGCCGGCGCACACCGTCATGTTCTGTGGTTCTGTCCTTTCACAACCCCACCATGGAGCTCCCGCTGCCCCTGTTTAGAGATGAGGGCACGGAGCCTGCCTGCACATGGAACCTTTGTGCCACAAGCAGCCATCGCTCTCCCGTGGGGCTGACGACAGCCCAGCCGTCTGCCATGGGACAAAGCTGACATGGGTGGGGATAGGGCTGACCCAGTGACGGGGATCGTGAGCACGAACAGAAGCCTAACCTATTCCAGAAAGTGGTGACGCGGGGCACCCTGAGAGCCGTAAAATCCACGATCCCGAGGCGCACACTGGTCTCCTTCTTGTGTGTGTTATCCTAGACTCAGGGGGCCACCGCTGCTAGTGGCCAGGCAGGGGGGGTCGGGGAGCCCCAGCTGAAACCCCCAGCTGAAACTCATGGGCCTGCCTTGCCTACATTTCTGCTCCTTGCACCTAAGCTGGAACCCCTCCTCTTTGCTTCCGGACTGGCTCCTCTCCTGACTGTGCTGTTTCTGACAATTACCCTGGGTTTGTCCTTTCTCTGCCTTCTCGTCCCTGTGCCTGAAGTGTCATCAAGACGTTGAGGACATTTTTACACAACTACAAGTCTTATTTTGCCGCCTTCTGCCTCGCAGTGGATACTCAACTCACCCTTTTATCAAATTTCAGTATTTCTAGGTCATTACAACACCCCCACCTCGTGCGCTCCTGGGTGCGGCAGGATCGTGGGCCTCTGGCCTTTCTTTCTCCATCTGATACCCGGGCGCGCTGCAGCTGCTGTCTGCCCCCCACCCCACCCCCGACCAAGTCCTTGATTTCTTCTTCCTTTTCCTCCAGATCGCCACCTTGCCAATGCATGTCTTTCTCCACCTGTCTCCTGCGGTGTTCCCCTTGCATTTTGATCTGTTCCTACTTAGCAAACTCCTCAGATGGGGTAGAACATTCTCCCTCAGTTCTGTGGTGTTTGTGGGCTGTCTCTTGTGATTTCTAGTTCCAGATACTGGTCTCTGGATGGTTCTCACGGGCATCACTTGTCCTTCTGGCTACATAGAGAAGCTCCTAAGGCAGGGACGAAGCTGTTGCTTTACTAACAACATTCCCGCTGGCCTCCAGGCCCATTGCTAGGTCAGCAGCTCTCTGAGAATTGCAGGAGGCCCCTTCAGTAAGACGTCTGGAAGGAACGCTGAATGACTCGACTAAATGAACACAAGTTTCGGGGGTAGACAGTCTTCCTTCTCGTCTCCCCTCTTGCTTTCACAAACTGGCAGAAACATTGTTGTTGCCATATTGTTTGCTCTCGGGCTGTTTCCTCTCTCTGGGGTCTGAACAGGGACGGGGAGGGTGGCGTGTGTACCTTGAAGACAGGGTGCAGCCCCGGGAGGCGCCTCATGGTGGCCACAGCGATGACCTCGGCCACCAGGTGAGTGTTCAGCAGGTGATACTGGAGCTGGTGCAGCTGGAAATCGGAATTTCGGACCCAGACCTTTGCCAGGAGCCAGGCGAGTGGGGGATCTGAGGGCAGGAACAGCGGCGGGGTGGGGGAGCTGGGGCTGGGAGGCTGGATCTGCAACATGAAATCAAGCTGTTATTGAACTTCTGCTTCACATGTGACCTTCTGCTCAGCATTCGGGGTGGGGGGGTTGGTGGATGAGTGAGGAAGACTGTTGCTCCTGGGAGGTTACAATCCAGGAGGAGGACTGAGGCCTTCTCCCTCCCTGCCTCTCGCCGGCGGTGGCACCGTGCCAGCGCCCTGATGAAGGGGGTGAAGGCAGGAGCGTCAAAGTGGGGGTTCCAGGGAGGAGATGCTGCCGGTAGCTGGGAGGAACAGGACGGGGTCCGGGCAAGGGTGGGCAGTGGGAAAGGGAAGCTGGATGGCTGAGACAGTGGACAGTACTTGTAACTGCTGAGAAGCGTGGGAGGAAAGGGATTCATCCGATGGTGGGTGTGTGGACTTGGAGGCTGCAGAGAGATTAGAGTGTTTCTTGAAGTGTGTTCCCGAACCCGCGGCAGCAGCACTGTGGGGCTTGTTAGAAATGCACACGCTCAGTCCCCACCCCAGACCTACTGAATCAGAAAGTCTGGCGGTGGGACCCAGCCACATATGCTAACGAGCCCTTCAGTGATTGCAATGCCCTCTGATGTTTGAGAACCAGCGGGTACAGGGTGAGGATCCAAAAGGCCATTGTGATTGTGGAGCAGAACAAGAACTTCCAGTTGGGTGAGTCAGGGGAAAGCAGACTGCAAGCAAACAGCGACAAAAGGAAGGTCTCCCGGTGTGAGGGTGCCTGGGAGCCAAGAAGCAGGGGCTGGATCCCCGGGAGCAGAGGTTGGGGCGAACAGAGAGCGGCAGGGGGTGGGGGATGCCCGGGGCGCCTCACCTGGATGACCAGGGGCAGCAGCTTCCCATTGGGTGTCATCTTCAGCAGGACGAGGGGGGCGGCCAGGTACTGCTTCTCGCCCCGGATCACGTTGGCGGGAATTCCATCCAGCAGGATGAAGTCAGCCTCAAACAGGGAATGGTTCTGGGGAGAGGAGGAACGTGCCCATGGTTAGAGGTGAAAGCAGGCCTCCAGGGCCAGGGCAAAGGGGGAGACATTTGTCCAGCTTCTTGCCATCATCCCGTGTCGGTACCAGCGTCCTGTTGGCAGGACGGGAGCCTCTGGTCCAGCACCTCCCATTTTATAGACGCGAACAAACCCTGCAGCATGTGTGGGAGCAGATCTCGGTTCAGAACCGGGCCTGCGTAGGGTCCCGTCTGGGGTGCAGGTACCGGAAGCTGTCCCGTCCCGCCTGCATCCCTCAGTGGTTGCTCCCTGTGTTTGGCTCCCACCCGCTCAGCAAACTGAGCTCTTTCGCTTCCTGTCCAAACCTCTTCTGTCCTGCTGAGTAATCCCCGGAGAGCCCCTCACTACCGCTGCCACCGAATCCAGCACCCCCCCCCCCCCCGCACGCTCACAGCCGGCTTCTCTCTTCCGAACCTCCCCGCTCTCCACCCGACGACGGCACCTCCTTCACCTTTCCCCCTGCCCATGATGCTGGTGTTGGGAGTACGGACAGCAGCCAGCGAATGTCGTTGTCCCTGCTAACATCGCTGGCCCCACCTGTGCCCTGGGAATTCATCCAGTTGCCCTCCATCCTGGGAGCTCCTCATAGTTTCCCCTATGCGCGTTGTCATCCTAAGTTTTTCCAGCACGGGACTCTGCGCCCAGGCAGGGTGGGTGGCCACAGCCTCCCTTCCCCTGACTCATCTTTGGTCCCTCCCCACACAGCCAAGGGGAACGACGCAGGGTGGGAGGAAGTACCTGGAGCTCTCTCTCCAGCTGGGCCCCCAGTGCCTCCATCCCCGGGGGCAGCGCAAGCCGGGAGGGCAGGGAGGTTGAGCGTCTCAACAGCATGGGGTTGGCGCCATTGAGGAACTGGTAGCCAAAAAGCTCATCGTCCTGCCAGCACTGGTGGACCTTCTCTGTGGGGTCAGGTGGAGTGTAGGAGGGGGTATTTATCACAGCCCAGAGGTCCCTGTCCTCCAGGCCCTACCCCTGTGGTTCCGGCACATGACCACCCTGTTGCCAGCCCCTGGCCTTTCATTCTGGGGGCCTCTATGAGATGATCAGACCTCTTAAGGCCTCAGCTGGGCAGGAGTTGTGGGGGACTGCGGGGTGTGAAGGTCAGGTCATCAAAAGGGGCGCTCAGGGATGTATAGGGACCTTGGGGAACCACTGACCAGCCAGGGCACTCTTCTGGCCCCAGAAGATCTGATCAAAATCCTCCAGGCGGTTCCAGGAGCTCAGGAGGGTGTAGACACGTTTGAGGACCATCTCCAGTGCCCTACGACAAGCGCACAGACATGAACCCAGTCGCTGACCCCTTAGCCCCTCACTTGTCACCACCGTTCTTGGCTCTCTCGGCCCTCTTCCCCTGTAAGCCCCAGGCTTTTCCTCACCCCGCCTTCAGTGCCCACTCGAAGTCCAGCCTCTTGTCCTCATGGAATCTCATGTTTGGAGGTAGATCGTCCTGACACCCGGCAGCTATGGTCAGGGGTAACCCCTCCTTCCAGGTGTCCCAGCTAGGAGAGGGGGACCAGGCTTCAGGGAGGGTGTGTCGGTCAGCGTGGGGGGTGGCGCCCGGGAAGGGGGGACTGTTAGGGGGCTCGTGGGCCTGTGCTCACCAGTACAGCTTTTGTCTTTCCTTCAGTTCTTTCTCTCGATGCTTCTGGAACACGTCCAGGGCATTGTCTCCTGCCAGGCGTGCTGGGGGGACATTAAGATGATTGACACACAGTTTTGTGTGGTCCTGTGCTCTTCTCTGCATGTCCTCTTCTTCCTTCTGCTCAGAGCCCAAGTGCTCAGTCCTGCTCTGTTCTCTGTCTCTCGCTGTGCCTCACTCTGTCCGTGGCCCAGACATACACATCCCACCTTTGCCAACTTAGCATTCCTGGTTTCACTCATCTCAGCACTCATCCCTTGCCCTGAGACAAAAACCTCCTGTTTGTCACCCTTTCTTGTTCCCTAATTTGCCTTTCCCTACTTGATCCTATTTCATCAATAGCTATGGTTGGATTAATCACCCTCATTAAGCTGATAAAATCTTCATCATCCATGTGACCACACCTATTTCTACCGTATATTGCTTTGCTTACTTCACGTCTTGAACCTCACCTGTCACACCTTCCACTGTCCTCAAAAGCTGCTGCGGAACAGCTGTGTGTGCCGTCTACCTGAGCTCACCTGCTTAGACTTCCCATCACAGTCCGTCCTTGTTGATGTCTTCCTGCTCTTCTCTGTCCTCGCCTGTGTCAAAGTCATATCTTCCACGTTTCCATCCTCACTGTCCTTGCCCTCCTTTGTCTCTGGATTTATCTCTTGTATCCCACAGTAACAAATTCTGTATTGTCTGCCCTCTTTCATCCCAATCCTGCTCTCGGTGTGCTCACTGTCCCTCACAGGCATCTTTCATGCTTCCTCAACCAGACCCGCTCTCGGGCTCCTGGCTCATACCATTTATCCTCTTCCCTTAGTGGCCATCGGCTCAGGGGACCCCATCTCCTGCTGCATGTGCTGCCCTTACAGTCCCCGCCCTCACTTGTGCCCCCGCACGCAGATCTCCTTTCCACTCTCTTTGCTCTCCCGTTTTCCATCATCGCGGCGACCCCAGGCCCCTCCCCTCTTGGAAGAGGGCGTCTCCAGATCCCGACCTTCCCTTCCAGGCTCCCTGGCAGCCCTTTATCCTGGGTGTAACTTGGCGACTGTGGAACGTTGCCCTGATCCCTGTCTTGTCCCCACCTCGTCTGCCCAGCACCCACTTTTCCCAACCGGCGGTTTCCCGGTGGCTGCCCCCGCGTCCCCGCCCCGCCCTCACCGGTGCCCTCGGGCAGGCTCAGCACGCCCTGGCCCTGCACCCAGCGGTAGCAGGGGAAGGCGGCCTCCTCGCAGGCTCCTGGGCCGCGCACGGTGATGAGGTCGCAGAACCATGCGTCGTCCACCAGGGAGTGGTGTTTGCGCAACTTCACGAACTGCAGGGGCCCCAAGTCCTTGGGGACGTCGCGCTCAAACTCCTCCTCCTGTGGGGACCACAGCCCGCGACGCTTAGCAGCGGGGACCCCGAAGAGGCCGTTTTAGTGAGAGTCGGGGGCGACTTTGCGGAGCCTCCGCTGCCCAAGGCCTCCAGAGACACCTGTTCCCTGCTCCGGACACCTGCACCGCCGGGCCTGGGGAGGAGGAGGGAGCGCGGGGCACGACGTCCTCGACCTCGGCCCGTCCCTGAGCTGTCCCCGCGTCTGCGCCCTCTGAGCAGCCTCTGGCCGCACCGCTGATCCCGCATTGACACTGGCCCTGGCGTCACCTGGGGAAGCGGTGGAGGCTGCGAGGACCAGGTCGGCAGGAGGAGGGGCTGGAGCCCAGGCTCCAGATCCGGGCCCTGGCTCCGGATTCTCTCCCCGCCCCGTCAAGTCCCCGCCGGCGCGATGGCGCTGTCCATCGTCCCCCCCGCCGCCCGCGACCCTGCCGCCCTCCCGCCGCGGGTCCAGGCCGGACCAAGGTCGGGGGTCCCCGCTCCGGGCCGCTGACCTGGCCCCGCGCCGGCCGCAGGTGCAGCTGCAGCTCCGCCTCCCCGCGCGCCCCGACCAGCCACAGCTGCACGCGGTTGTGCGAACCGGAGAAGAGCCAGGCCCCGGTGGCCACGCGGATGCGGTAGCGGCCCATGGAGCCTCCGGCAGCTCGGGCGCGGGAGCCGGGTCCTGCGCGCCTGTGGGGATCGCCCGGGGCCGCCGGCGGCTGTCTAGGCGCCTTCGGGTAGTTGCGGGCCTTTAAAGTTGGTCTGTGTCCCCGCCCTCCTCACGACTTTCGGGCGCTCCCCAGTCCCCGCCCCAGACTAGCCCGAACCTGCGGCGGTTCGGCAGGGCCTTGCCCCGGGTGGGGCGTAGCTGCCGGAAGATAGAGGGGTCTGGGCCTGGGCGGGGCCGACAGGATGCACCCACTCGGGCTTCTCTGGACACCCCTACCCCCGCCTGGGGTTTGGTGGGGGTCGGGGCCCGGGCGCCTCGGGGTTGGAGGGAGCAAGGATGAGTATCCAGGCCTTTGGGAAAGCAGGTGGAAGAGAGGCTGAGTGGGTCTTCCAAAGGAGGAGGGCCTGCCCTTCTCAGGGCTGGCACCTGGGGAAGGCTGGCCTGGGGGGGCAGTGCTGGGCTCCTGTAGACCGACCCGCAGTGCCCCAGTAAGGCCTTGGGTTCCTCATTTCTACTGCACTGGGGCCCAGTCTTGCAGGAAATGACCAGGGTTCCCTAGAACCTGGAAAAGTAGCAGCTCAAAGGCTTGCTCCCCTCTGTCCCGCAGCCCAGTTTCACACATCCTGGCTTTGGGACCCTAGGTACACCAGAAACAGAGAGGCCTAACAGGCAGGGCGGCGAAAGCTCCTTTTGTCCCATGTTCAGTGGGTGTGGAAAATGTTAGGGACTAAGGTGTTAGGGTGCCCTGTGGAATCAGGTAGGAACCCAGGATACAAGGGTGATTCCCATGACCTTTGTCCTTGCCAGGTGAACATAGCCCCTTATCCTGCAGTAGGTTCCAGATTCATTTGTATTTGTCCTTGTCTCACTGACCCCATTGCGTTCTTACCCTACCAGAATTGTTTTCTCCTAAAAATTATATGTAAGCAGCTTCTTTTAGGCCTTAAGTTCCACTTCTTTCATCAACCCTGTTGTCCTTATCGCCCCCCTCCTCCCAGCTATTTCCTGCGTGGCTCTAAGGGCAGGAAACTAGGGGCCAGTGCTGGTTAGGGACTTTGTAAGCACGAGGAGGATGATTCAGGACTCAGGCTTTGTCACCCCCCCACCCCCCGCCCAAGGAATCTGAGGAAGCCTCCTGCAGGTCCCTGTCTAGATCGTGTTCCAGGTCACTATGAACGTTTGGTTCTCAGGGTATGCCTGGTGGCCTGGGCCAGGGTAGGGCAAAGTAAATCTGCTTTCTTGAGACCGACCCTCAAAATGATTTGGCGTGTTGGTTATTGGGGATAAGAGGGCTTCTAGACCCGCGTGACAGCCTCCCAACCTCACAGAATATCTGGTCCTTACTAGGGTGCCATTCCCTTTCTTGTTTCTAGGGCCACTCCTCCCTGCGTCTTCTGTGCTCAGGACTGGGTGTCTCTGCCATTGGCCAACTCCCAGTTCCTCCAGTTTTGGGGGTCACCCAATGAAATGGCTCACATTCCCATCCTGTGTAGTAGCTGGATCTGACCTTTCCCACACAGACCCCAAAAGGTCACTTTCGCCTACAAGAGAGTTTGTTTCAAATCTACTCCCCACATCAGTCCATCCTTCAACCTGCTTCCCTGCTGTTTTGTGACTCCTTTTTCTGCTCTGTCTAGTGCACTGCAGGGTCACATGGTAGAGGGGGAATGAATAATAGAGAATAGTCCCAGTTAGTGCATATGCTAAGTGAGTTAATATGTTTAAAAACACTTAGCTGATGCCACTCTGTTTTATCTGCTATTGTTCTGTTGTTTACAGATAGAAAACAATTTCCACTTGAATGTCTGCATCCCTCCTAGAAATCCCTCTGCTTTCCCCCACCATGTACTGTTTCTCCGGGTCCCCCCAAAGACCCCGGACTCCCACTAGGGGTCTTACTCTTCTAGAACCTTCCTCTCACTTGTTTTCTTTTTCCTTTTCCTTTTTAAGCACTTGCATTATGTTGGGGGAATAGAATTAAAAACAAAAATTCCCAGCCCAGAGAAACCTCTGCACAAAAGGTAGCGGAGAAAGAAACAGTTTTCTTTTTGAAGCAGCGTTAAACCAGAATGTGATGTGCCTGCCAGGCAACCTGCTAAGAGACCGCAGAGACAGAAGGAAATCTTCCCCTTCCATGTAGCCAGGCAGGTGCAGCCCATGACACACACGCTCTCAAGATAAACAGTAAGAGGCTTGATGGCACCTTTTGTCACACACTGTTCATCCTAACTTTACCTGGTAATCAATGAGCATCTGTGTTATTACTAGGCTTAATCATAAGAAACACAGAGTTCTTGTATCTTTACAATGGGAGGCAGTTTTGCAACTTGCAGCAAGGAGCCCACCTAGGTTAGGCTTCTAGGCTCCCACAGAAGCGAGGAGAGAGGGATGCTATCTCCTTTGATGTTGACATTTCAAAGAGGTGGATCCCAGGCCCTTGGGAAAGACATTCCTGGATCATAAAGCTGACAAGAGGCTTGTTTAGCTTCTAAAAAGATTTACACACATTTCAAAGAGACAGAGAAAGAACGTAAAATGACACGTTTTCTAACGTAAATGCCCTCAGACAAGGGCACAGGAGAGCAGTCTCTTATTTTCAATATGGAGAATTAAATCTCTTACTTATTTTTTTTTTCTCCTTACGATGGCCATTCTGTTCTGCGTGCTGCAGGAAGGACCAAGGGCTGGATGTTGCCTGGCCCTCTGCAGTGGGGAAGTCCTCATCTGCCCCATGAGCACCCCGAGGCTGACCTCGCCCCCTCTTCCAGGCTCCCAGACCCTGTCCTCCGTGCCAGCAGCAGCCAGCTCCCACATTCCCATGACCTCTCAGCACAGGGCAGCTGAACTTCTCGATCAAAGCTTCCCTCACTAGCTTATCCCTGGGGCCGGGGGGTCAGGGGGGCAGCCCTTACATTTTATAGCCAGAAAGACTTGTGAAAGTGTTTTTCTAAACCTAAGAATAATTTCATCCCCTTCCTTTCTCCTGGGCCAGCGTGGTTCAAACTGCAGTCAGTGGAGAGGGTGGCTCCTCTGTCCTGTCGCAGGAGTGTCTGGAGCCCATATCCGGCACGGGGTTCTAGACATTTCTCTTTGTTCCTTAAGGACGAGTCGGACACACAGACATGGCGTTATAAACTATGTAACATTAGACTGTGTAAACACAGGACCTGATTTCAGGGGAGAAATGATATCATCTGTTTTTGCAATTAGTCACTCGAGGACTCGCTCGTCCCTCCTTGCAAGAAGTTCAGCACTTCCGTCTGCGTGTTGTCCCTCCCCTCTGTCCTTGTTCGGTGGTGCAGCTGCAGACACTGTGTCCTGCACAGTCTAATGGGTGGGTTTCCAGTGCTGCGGGGATCCCCGCATAGACCACCAGTAGTGACAGACACTTGGGCTCTCCAAACTCTTAGTTCACACAGGCTTGGGCACAGTCCCCAGGAGTGACTCTGCTGCGAGGGGGCTGAGCCAGGGCCATGTCCGGCTTTAGCCTCTTAAACCATCAGGCCTTGGCATTGAGCCTGGTCATTTGAGCGGCCACTTTCCTCACAGAGGGTTACCTTTTGGGACCCCTCGTGTTCTTCCCTGCTGGTGGATTTCTAGTAGAACCTTCTCCGTCTTCCACAGAGGACTTGAGTCCTGTTGAACATGTAAAAAAGAATTAGAATCTCAGTCTCTCTTCTTCCAGGTAGTGTCTTGGGCCCTTGAGGCAGATTTCCCCCCTCCTCCTCCTCCATCCATTCTGCAGACCAAGAGAGTATTGGGGTGAGGTGGGAGATGGGGAGGGTGTGATGGGGAAGGAAGAGCTTTGTGGGACCTCAGAAGGGTGCCAGAGAGGGGGCCGCTCACGGCTCAGAGAAGAGTCAAAGATGGTTTGCTCTCAGGGAGTTGTGTCCATTCAGAGAGAAAAAAGGCTGGCCGATTCTTACCTTCAGCTGCCTCCCTTCCCCCCAGTTTTGCTACCCCAGTCCTAGCAGGTACACCCACGGTGAGCCCAAAGGGTCTGCTCAAGTTTCTGGGCATTCAGAGAATCATCTGCAAATTGAATACTCTTCTAGGAGTGGTTGGTTTTGGTTACTTAAAAAAAAAAAATCTTCGCTGTACTGTATACACTTGCAGCCTGCTTTGCTCACTTAAGAGCTGTTGCTCATGGAAACCTCTGGAGTTCAGTAGCGATTCATCCGACGTGTTCTTTCAAACAGCTCTGTGGTACTCCATGTTCATACGATGAAGGCTACGAAGGGCAAGTTTGTACTTACATTCTTTTTTTTTTCTGTTTAAAGATTTTATTTATTTGTCAGAGAGAGAGAGTACAAGCAGGGGGGGTGGCAGGCAGGGGGAGAAGCAGGCTCCGCGCTGACCAAGGAGCCTGATGCAGGACTCAATCCCAGGACCCTGGGATCATGGCCTGAGCTGAAGGCAGATGCCCACTGACCGAGCCACCTACGCGCCCCTGTACTTACATTCTTATGCACTTGGTGGTTTTATTTCTGTGGATTAGAGTCCAAGAAAAAGATGCAAAGAATAAAAGACCACTAGAATAAAAAAACTCAGAAAAACAAGAGTAAAACAAACAAATAAAATGAAAACAATCCAACAACGCTGTCTTTGCCCGTCAGGCAGAGGAATACACCAGGGGACACGCTGACTAAACTGTTCGTGGACAGGAATAAGCCAGAAATGTTTAACTGGTAAAGAGGGGGTGTTCGTAATGTTCATGTTAATGAAAAGTTGAAAGCTTGTCCCTCGAATGGCTGGTACACAGTTGGTAGGAACAGGCCCGCTGTCCTTCAGTTAGGGCCACCAAGGATCGGGCAGACCGGTGTTACTCGATATCCCTGGCCCTGGACATCTTCAGCCGGGTAGGAACAGTTGTAGTGAGTTGGTGTCTTTAGTAGTGCCGTCTGCCGGACAAGTGCTGGTCCGGTCCGCGCGCGGTTGCTGGGTGAGAGCGTGTGGCAGGGGGCACGGCGCTCTTTGTGGTGATGGAGAGCGGGTCCGCAGAGGGCCGGAGGCAGAGTGCGGACCAGAGTGTGCTGCGCCCTCCCTGAAAGGAGGTCACGGAGGCAACAGAGAGGGCATAGCTGGAGACGGGTGAAGGGCAGAGGGGCAGGAGGACGGGGGTGTAGGTGATGAGGGAAGACGCTCAGGGGGCAGATAAAACCCAGGAAAGGTGTGGAGGACGTGGGTGTAGATCCGGCATGCTCGCATGGACCGGGCAGCATCTTGGACACCGCGGGGTCTGTGGCCCTCCAAAGGACAGATATGTTAAGGGATTAACATTGCAAGCGGTAGCGGCAGAAAGCCATGAAGAAACCCATGTCTTCTCGGTTTTGTAAGGCGGTGATAATGGAGAAGAAGGTAGAGAAACAGGACGCAGGGGTGTGATTTCCCCGGTAGCACTCGCTGCTTGGTTGCAAGACCAGGAGAAAGGAAAGGTTGCGATCGTCCAGATCGTTCGATGCTCTGTCCAGGGCTGACACGAGCCCCTCCCTCGCTCTTAGCTCCCCGGCATCAGTGGTAGAGCAGGCGTGCACAGCAGGCCCCATTCTTACATGTTATCAACTTGCCCTGTAAGCAAACGTGGTGTCACGGTAGACCTCGCAGACCCACCTTCATGAGACTGGCATCTCTTACGCCACTTGGATTTACTTGTCCAAAGCTGGCTCTTCTCAGCATTTCTGTAAAGAGGTTGAGAAGTTAATCCTGGGCCCTCTCTCCACCCCCAGCTGCTGCTCTCTGTTTCTTAGAGACCCAACATCCGATTCCTGGCTGACCTTTGCAGGACTCCACTGGAGGGTCACACCCATGGCGTCTTGCACCTCCCGCCCCATCTTAGAGAAACAAAGAGTAGAGGACAAATGAGTGTGGGGTCTACCTTGGGGAAACAGAAATTCCACTCCTTCTCTGGGATTCTGGCCAGCACACCCTAACCATCCCGAACTGTCTTTCTCTTGGTTCTAATGTTTATCTTGTAATCCTACATGATTCAAATTTCTTACTCGCTGATTTCCAGATAATTTTCACGTCTGGCCTGATGGTGTCTGTCCCTGTGCTGTCAGATGTTCCAGGTAACAGTTCAGGAGAGTAACAGCTGAAAGTTCAGGAGAGTAACAGCCGGGCCAGGGACGAGGGTGAGGTGAGTGAGGCGCTCACCTTGGGCACATTTAAGGGCACCCCAAAACTCAGTAATCAGATATAAAATATTTCGATGCAGTATTTTAAAAAATCAAAATGAATGAAAAGAAAACTATGTGATGAACAAGAGATCAAAATTTAAAATAAAGCCAGGATCACTCGTAGGACTTAATATGAGCCATCTATATTCTTAACATTTTTTGCAGTCACTCCTTCCACTAGAAACTTCTCTCTGGCTGACCCGATCCCTGGCACCCCCATATCCAACCCGCAGGTGCCTTGTAGAAATTTCTTACTTGATCTTGTTTCTGTTCATTCGCAGGCCCTCTTACCTCCTCTCCCCACTTCCACCCTCTCCTCAGCAATGGCGTACTTGAGGGAAGTCTGTCTTTTTCTTATTGTGTAAAACGATTTATTTCTTACAGTCTCACCTCCTCTTCAGACGCTGCTCTGCCTCCTGGCTTTCTGAAACCAAAATGGATCTTCAAGGTGTTTTGTAAATAACAGGCCACCTGCTACTTTAGACACGTAAATAAATGACTTCCCAAGATCGAATTCTCAGGCATCACTGTCTTTTCCATGAGTGTCTGTAAATTGAAGAGAGCGAAGATTGACTCTCTTACGATTCAAACACTGCCATCCCCATCCCCAGACAACTATGGGCTACGATCAGAGTGTGTGTGTTTGAGGAAAGTAAGGAAATGAATGTATCAAATTAGTCCTACAAGACTCTGAGAAGTAGATATTATTACTCCTGTGTCATAAATGAAGGAACTAAGGCTCAAACTGGGGAAGGGATGTCCTCAAAGTCACACGTGTAACAAGCAGGTGGAACAGCCTTGAACAGTCATGGGCTTGAATGATAGTCTCATCACGCATTCTCCTTTGACACTTCGTTGTCACCTTCTGCCCTGATCCCTGTAATGAATCCCTTCCCACAGCTTACTTACGACCTCTTTAGTGTTGTAAAGGTCTCCATTAGGGCTGCCTCTAGGGCATGCAGGGCCTCAAGCCAATACTTTTTTGCAGGTCTCCTATCCGTGTAGATGATCTGATTGAAAAATGTATTCCAGAATTCATGGGCCCATGTTAGATATGGTGGTTTATCAGTGGATATACGGGATAATGGTTAGTGAGGCAGTACTTATAAATTTATTTATCGTGCAACCAGTGCACAAGGAATCTGACGTGAGCGTTTGCTCCAGTGGCTTTCTGAGAAGTGCTTACGAGGTACATTTTTTTGAGATCCTGCATATTTGAAAATGTCTTTATTTAACTCACATTTGCTTGGTAATTTGCCTAGGACTAGAATCCAGGATGAGAAATGAACTTCCCTCAGAATTTTGAAAGTATTTTTGCTAGTGTAAGTACAGGCGAATTTCCACAACAAAGAAATCTCAAAATACAGTGACTTAACATCCAATTATTAGTCCTTATATTGGGCTTCACACTGGGTATGGAGCCTACTTAAAAAAAAGAAAAGAAATCGCCCACATATTGCCTCTTCTAATTTCCAGCTCTTTTTCACTACTCTGTTGGAGATTTCCTCAACTTCATCTCCACTTTTTCTCTCCAGTTAAAAATGTTTCTGCCATTGAATCTTTTCTGTCTTGCTCTTTGTTACTTTTAAAAAACACTTTGCTCCACCAAAAACAATGATACCTAGGAATAACCCTAGCCAAAGAGGCGAAAGACCTGTACTCTGAAAACTATAAAACACTGACGAAAGAAATTAAAGATGACACAGAGAAGTGAAAAGACATTCCATGCTTATGGATTGGAAGAACAAACAGTGTTAAAATGTCTATACTACCCAAAGCAATCTACGGATTTAGTGCAACCCCTATCAAAATACCACCAGCATTTTTCACAGAGCTAGGAAAAACAATCCTAAAGCTTGCGTGGAACCACAAAAGATCCGGAATAGCCAAAGCAACCTTGAAAAAGAAAAGCAAAGCTGGAGGCATCAAAACAGTATGGTACTGGCACAAAAATAGACACACAGATCAATGGAGCAGAAAAAAAAGCCCAGAAATGGACCCATAACTATATGGTCAACTGAACTTGGACAAAGCAGGAAAAGAATACCTGATGGGAAAAAGACAGTCTCTTCAACAAATGATGTTAGGAAAACATGACAGCAACATGCAAAAGAATGAAACTGGACTACTTTCTTACACCACACATAAAAATATACTCAAAATGGATTAAAGGCCTAAATGTGAGACCTGAAACTGTAAAAATCCTAGAAGAGAACACAGGCAGTAATTTTTTTAAAAAAGATTTTACTCATTTATTTGACAGAGGTAGAGACAGCCAGCGAGAGAGGGAACACAAGCGGGGGGAGTGGGAGAGGGAGAAGCAGGCTCATAGCGGAGGAGCCTGATGTGGGGCTTGATCCCATAACGCCGGGATCACGCCCTGAGCCAAAGGCAGACGCCTAACGACTGTGCCACCCAGGCGCCCCAGGCAGTAATTTTTTGATATCAGCTGTAGCAACTTCTTTCTAGATATGTCTCTTGAGGCAAAGGAAGCAAAAGCAAAAATAAACTATTGGGATTTTATCAAAATAAAAAGCTTCTGCACAGTGAAGGAAACAATACAACTAAGACGCAACCTATGGAACGGGAGAAGATATTTACATGTGACATATCTGATAAAGGCTAGCCTATCTGATAAAGGACTAGTATCCAAAATATATAAAGAATTTACAAAACTCAACACCAAGCCATCCTTGGCTTTCTCTTCATATTTAAGCCTGAGACACTAAGAAAGTGATTGTGCCCATTGTGGGGCTTTCAAAGGAGTGAACAGAGACCTGGCCGTTGGTGTGGGACCTCAGTATCATTATCTTTAGGCATTTCCTAGTGGGATGCTTGCTTTCTCCAGAAAGCAGCATTCCAGTTTCCTCTTTGGGGTGTGTAAGCCTGGCCATCGGTATTCTTGGCAGCATTTGGAGAAAGAGAATGGGGGCCTCACCATTTGGCATGTTGGCTTTCACTTAGACTTTCTGTTTTCAGTAGGGCACACCCAACTGAGGTCCTGAGTCCAGAGTCCTGTTGCCCTATAAGAGGATAAACTTTTAGTCTTCTCTTGGGGAGAAGGGGAGAGAATTGCCTGAGTGGGCTGATAAAGGACTATGGGGGCCGTTTGCTTGCTTCTCATTCAGCTTTCCAAGCTGTTCTACCGTGCGCGGTCTCACCTACACCCGTAACTTGCAAGGTTCATTGGTATTTCAGTTCCTGAGCCTTTCTGGGGGATCTGTACTGATTGGCCCACCCACACCCTGTAGGCATTTGACTTTTAACTTTCTCCAGTCTGCTAAACTAATTACTACTTGTCCAAGTGCTTTCAGCTTCCAAACTATAGATGTCATCTCTTATCTACCCTTGCATCATCTCTGTGGGGAGAGGTAATCGAGAGAATGTGATCACAGTTTACCCGAGAGCTGGACTCAGGCAATCGGAGACTCCTCGTCCCTTCCCCTCTGCCTGGAATGGATGTTCTTCCCACCACTCCCATGGTGGCAGCCATTTTCAAGGACACAGAGGACAATGTGTTGTTGAGACCATCTGGATGGTATATGGGACTGAACCCACTATGGCTTCTTTACAGACTTTTAAGATTTGGTAGGCAAGTGTGGATATCTGCTCATCTTGCAGCCGCCCAAGACAAGCCTTGTAAGTAAGCTCCCTTGCTTATTAAAATCGCCACCTACCAATCCAGGGTGATCTGCCTCTTTCTTAGGTCTCTACCTGCCCGCTCTGCATACAGGGCCAGTTTGCAAACCAACAATCTCCAATTCCTTTTGCATTTGTACTTTAAAAAATGTCCCTTAACTGGCATTTTAGTGGGGAAAGGAATGAGAGGAAAGAAGGGGGAAGAGCTCCAGTCCTTCATGATTACTTACAAGAACATTTTTTTTTCTTTAAATAGTGCCACTCTTCCATTTTTTTCCCCTCATCTCTCCTTCTTGAACTTTTGGATGGATATTAGAACTTCTGGATTTATTCTCCATGTTCCTTAATATTTCTTCACTTCTGTGTTTTGTACTTTGAGAGAATTCCTTGGCTGAGTCTTCCAACTCACAAATTTGCTCTTTAGCTGTGTCCATTCTGCCACTGAGTTGAAATCTCAACAATTACGCTTTTTTATTTCTAGCTTCTCTAATTGCTCCATTTAATAATTTCCAGTTCCTGCTTCATGACTGCACTACCTACCCTTACGTCTCTGAAGATATTGTTTATACTTATTTTAAAGTCCTATTCTGATACTTTATTAATTCTATTTCATTGGGTTTAAGTTCTTCTAGTTTAAAAAAATATTTTCTTTAAATTCAGTTCATTAACATATAGCATATTATTAGTTTCAGAGGTAGAGCTCAGTAAGTTTTTCCAGTTTTTGAGTGTGTGTCTTATGAGGTTAGAAACTTCTCAACTGCCTGCTAATTCTTTCTTTGTGTACTCCTCTTCATAGTTGATGTTGTCTCTTAGACGATATGCTGTCTTGGTTTTCACAGCCCAGCTGGGGAGACGGGCTATCCTGCTGTCAAGGTTGCCCTGTGGATTTGTTTCCCCTGGAGGTTGGAAGTGGATGGATGTGCCGCTGGTGAGAAGCAGAGTGTGACTCCTCCATACTCCCCCCCCCCATGGATGGTTTCCACGCAGCTCTCACACCTCAGGGCATTGGTCTTGTTTCCTCCTGGGGGAAAGGAGTATATTCCTCTCTCTGTATTACCGCTGATGTTCTAGGCTGGTTTTCCCTTTCAATCTACTATGACTTCTGTCTTTTAGTAAGTTCTCCCTCTCTTTCCCACCAGCCATTCACTTTCTAATTTTGGAGCACAGGTAGTCACTTATCTATAATATATTTCCTATTGTGTCTATGGTTAGAATTTGGGGTAGAAGGTAGACTCCTGTTTCTTTCAGCCCGCCAACTTGTAATCAGCATTGGATATTTACTCCTTATCAACTCCCCTTGGTATTGGGGACTGAAAAGATCTTTTGAAACAGTCTTGTGATTTTCAAACTATGAATCAAAGAAGCAAAAGTGGTTTAACCAACATATCCTGCTTTACCAGTTTGTTACAAAATTGGGTTACATTTCTTTAAATATTTAGATTAAACTCTTCTTCACCTCCACCCTGCCTGTTAGGATATGTTCTTCTTCCTTCTCTGGACGCTTCTGTGATGTTAGTTAACAGTTCTGTAGCACCTACCTTGGCCAGACATTCATCTACGTGCTTTTTACATGTATGAACTCATAACTCCAGACTCCTCAAAGAAGCTTATTAAGTTTAATGTGTCAGTACTTGTTACCCTTTTCTTGAGGAGAACAGATCTGAAAACCTGCTCAGTCTGTCCGAGATTTGTGTGTTTGCTTGCTTTTTGTTTTGTCTTCAGACTGTTGTTGCTTTTACTTGAATGTTGACTGCTGGTGAATCCCAGGGTGTCTAATGGTTTTGCTCCTTGTCTACTGGTAACCGAGTCATTGAACACCAGTCAGTGATAGTACCGTGTCCTCTGGGACAGCGTTTGGTCAAGAGGGGGACACATGGCTCAGGATGGGCTCCTCAGAGCCAATGAGGCTTACTTCTGAGACTTTGATGGACATAGGAGGAATGAAGTCTTTGTGTTTCCACCATGGCTGCCAAGCTTGTAGACTCTGGACCTATTGACCACAGTGCCTTCGACTTTGAGAAAGCCTGTCAGAGAATAAAGCCAACATAGAGGAAAGCAAAGCTGGGTCACGGACGAGAAAGACTGAATCCTGATGATACTGTTTGAACCCTTTGATCCAGCCACATCTGAGATCAGACTACTTCAGACTTTCTAAATTATGGGAACCAATAAATGTCTTTTCTTTTTTAAAAGCCACTTTGAATTGACTTTCTGTTACATGTGAACAAAGAATCCTGAATAATGCAAGGTGTATGGCAGGGGCACAGTTTCTGGACCGGGGTACGGGGGCACCTGAGGTCAGGGTCCAAGAAATAGTGACTTAAAACAGTGTGCCAACCTGTGAGCAGCATTCTGCCTGGATAGCCCGGGATCTGTGTGAGTTTGGGTGTGGAGTGAATATCTTGCTGTCTTCCTGGGGTCCTTTTCCAGATGGTTCTCCTCTCTTAATTGCTTGGGAACTTCTCCTCTTAGGGGGCAGGAACTTGGCATCTGCTGGCATTTTTTACGTTTCTGGAACCTCTCTGGGTGAGTCAGGCCATTTAAGGGACAGTTCATTTGGGTCTGAGAAAACTGCTTGCCCAGTGATTGGCCTTCTATTTTCACTTGGACTCATTACTTAATATTTCTTTCTTTCTTTTTTTTCCCCCTTATGTAGTCAGAAGGAGAGATCCTCTTTTTTTTTTTCCTGAAAAATTATTTTTTGGGGGGTCGAGTTTTGTCCTGGTGCCTGCTCCCCCAAGCTTAGCAGGGGTGTCCATCAGCTCTCCTAGAGGAGGTACTTTAAAGTAGGTCACCTCGATCTGGCTTCTCCCACTCAGTTTGTATTCGTTCACAGATAATGACATCCCTAGCAGAGAGCACCTGTCCACTGGCCAACTCGTTTATGGTAATTCTGTAGTAATATCTGTTGCCTTTTCCATTGTTCCTGGCATATGGAAGTATTTTTGTGAGCAGTGGCAATAGTTAACAAACCAGTATGTTTTGGGAGGGTGTATTTTGGGTATAGTTTTCCGAATCTCCCTCCCACAAATCCACTCTAAAGCATTCATCCGTGAACAGTTGTGGTTTCCATCTATCATCCAAAAGTGGCAGGTGAAGTCAGTGACATTATTAAGGTTTCCCTGATGTGTGTTCCAGAAATGTCACAACTCCTTCTCAGGCCACAGTGTCACCAACATTAAAAAAAAAAAAATCAGTGATTTATTTTACAAAGGAATAGTTTCTTGGGGTGCTTTGGTGGCTCATTCAGTTAAGCGCCTGACTCTTGGTTTCAGCTCAGGTCATGATCTCAGGGTTGTGGGACTCAGTGCAGAGTCTGCTTGAGATTCTCTCTCTCGCTGCCCCTTCCCCCCTACAAATAAAATCTTTTAAAAAACACAAAAGAGGGGCGCCTGGGTGGCACAGCGGTTGAGCGTCTGCCTTCGGCTCAGGGCGTGGTCCCGGCGTTATGGGATTGAGCCCCACATCAGGCTCCTCCGCTATGAGCCTGCTTCTTCCTCTCCCACTCCCCCTGCTTGTGTTCCCTCTCTCGCTGGCTGTCTCTGTCTCTGTCAAATAAATAAATAAAATCTAAAAAAAAAAATTAAAAAAAAACACGAATTGTTTCTTTTTTAAAATAAACTTTAAATTTTAAAGTAGTTTCAGATTTATGGAAGAATTGCAAAGATAGTACAGAGAATCTGTCACCAATAGTTTGAAATTTGTTTGAAAATTTTTAGGTTGGGGGTTTTCTCTGGAGTTATTTGGTGGTGACCCTATACTTTTGTATACTGACCAAGTAGGATATTTCAGGCAGTAGCGGGATCTTGGTCTCTTGCAATCTGAGTGGATTATAAGAGAAATCTTTATACTGAAGAATCCTTTCGCCCTCATTATATTTGCAACTGTGGTCACCTTCTGGTTTCTGGTGGGATATACTTCTGCATGGCCAGTGAAGTAATCGATCAACACAAATGGGCCATTAAGCATCTACCTGTGAGTCTTTGAGAATAACAGGAGGGTATCCAGTGTATGGATATTACTTTGGAGGGTGTATACAGACCAAGTATCTATGTTAGCAAGGCTTTCGTGTACCTATGGGGTATTACAGTTGGCCTTGAATTTCTCGGCCAGCTGGTACTCAGACGGCCAAGTATGCCGTATTTTATAACAAAAATGTACAATTAAATATTTTATTGTATATTAGAATATTGTTTTCTTTTCTTCATGAAATTATATGACTGGGATATTTTTTGTTTAATTGTGAAATAATTTTAGTCAACTTGGGTGAGGGATAGTTTATGTACAATAAAATGCATGTATTGTAATTCCCATGAGTTTTGACAGATGTATACATTCTTATATCTGTGACCACATAAGTACATGGAATATTTTCATTACCCCAGAATGTTTCTTTGTGCCTCATATCAGTCAACCTCCCTGGCCCTAGGCAACAGCTGGTTTGCTTTCTGTCACTGTAGATTAGATTGGTCTCATCTAGGGTTATATGTAAATGAATCATATATCCTTTTGTATCCACTCAATGTAATGTCTTTATAATGGGTATCAGTCATTCATTTCTTCAAAAGGACTTTCTTATTTTGAAATATTTATAGATTCACAGGAAATAGCAAAGATAGGACAAAGAGGTCCCATGTACATATTAAAGTTAGCTGTAGGACACTTTCACAAAGGAAACTGACACTGGTACAATGGGTGTGTATAGTTCTTTGTCATTCTGTCACATGAAGATTTGGGCAGCCACCATTGCAAGTAAGGTACAGAGCTCCACCATTACCCAAAGCTCTCCCCGGTTTCACACACTCCCTTCTCTCCCACCATCTCTAATCCCTGGTGACTATTAATCTGTTCATCTCTATAATTTTGTCATTTCTAGAATGTTACCTAAATGAAATCGTACAGTATGTGACCTTTTGAGATTGACTGTTTTTCACTCAACAGAGTGCTTTGGGGGCATGTGTTTAATCCACTCCACCAATCCAGTTGGCCCCTCTGACTTGGTGGGGTGGGAGTGGCACCTTGTTATGGCTGGGTGGGGATGGAAGTCTAGGAGTCTCCACGTGGTCTGCCCTGATGTTTTGGACAGGCAGCCTTATCAACACCAAGTGGGGATGAAAGTCCCGGCTTTCCACCCAGTTTTGTCTGGTACCACACCAGCAGGGGAATGTTAGAGGTGCCTTGTTACAGCCAGACAAGAGGAGAGGTTGGGGCTGTCCATTCAGCATTTGCTGTTGGGGGTGGTGATGGGGCTGTGGTCCTTTTCATGGTGTTTGGCTGGCATAGAGCAATTGTGTCTAAAAGTTTTCTGTCTTAGTAGTTTGCCCCTTTCTTCTTTCGTTCGCCAGAGAAATTTCTTGGGGACTTTTTTGTTTGTACCTATTGGTGTTCCCAGGTTGGCTGCTTCTCCAGCATCCAGACCCAGATATATGAAGCAAAAACCCCGGGAACTCACTACCATGTCCTTTCTGAGGTCCTAAGGTCCTTAGCCAGTTTGTCTTCTTATCTCTACCTTTTAGAGTCTTCTTACGTGTTTTTTCTAGATACTGTTCGTACTTAGTGGGAAGAACAGGGAGAAGTGTATCTATTTCGTTTTTAGTTCATTCCTTTTTTTTTTCGTGGAGTAATATTCCACTGTATAGAAGTACTACAATTTGTTTATCTGATTACCTGTTGATGCACGTTTGGACGGATTCCAGTTTTTGGCTTTGAACGTGATTTACTGCTTCTATTAACGTACATCGTCAAGTCTTTGTGTGGGCATATGTTTTCATTTCTCGGGATAAACACCTTGGGGTGGAATTGCTGAGTCATATGGTAATTGTATGTTTAACTTTACAAGAAACTGTCAACCTGTTTTCCAGAGCAGTTGTGCCATTTTCCTTTCCCACCAGCAATGCTCAGTTGCTGTCCTTCCTCGCCAGCATTTGCCATTGACAGTCTTTTAAGTTTTAGTCATTCTGGTTTTAATTTGCATTTCCCTGGTGACTGACGATGTTGAATGTCTTTTCATGTGCTCATCTGCCATTCATAGATCTTCTTTGGTAATGTGTCTATTAAAATATTTGGCCCACTTTGTTTTATTGAGTTGTTTGTCTTGTTATTATGGAGTTGTAAAAGTTCTTTATATTTTCTGGAGACAATTCTTTTATTAGATATATGTTCTACGAATATTTTCTCCCAGTCTGTGGCTTGGCTTTTCATTGTCTTAACAGTGTCTTTTGAAGAGAGCGAGTTTTTAATTTTGATGAAGTCTGGTTTATCAATTTTTTTCCTTACAGTTGATATTTTTTTGTCCTATGAAAACTTCACCCAAGTCAAAGTTTAAAAATTTTTCTTTTATATTTTTTGTGTAAAAGTATCGTAGTTATGGATTTTTAATTCTCTTTGCACGTGGTATGAGGTAAGGGTTGAGATCCACTTTTGCATATGAATATCCAGTTATTCCAGCACCTTTTGTTGAGAGGACTGTCCTCTATCACTTGGAGACTTTGTTGATGATCAACTGACTATATATGTGTAGGTCTATTTCTGGACTCTCTTCCATTGATTTATATGTCTATCCTTGTGCCAGTATCACATTGCTAATAATATGTGTTACTATTTCATACGTTAGCTTGTATTAATATGTAATAACAGAGTAGATTAGCTTGATGGTTAGCTAGTTCTGTAGTAAGTCTTGAAAGTCGGGTAGTATATGTCCTCCAACTTTGCTCTTATTTTTCCAGATTGCTTTTGTATTTAAATTTGAGATTCAGCCTGTCTGGTTCTATAAAATCGCTGTCTGGTATTTTTATTGGCATTGTGTTCATCTCTAGATCAATTTATGGAGAATTGACATCCCTGTAGTGAGTCTTCTGAGCTATCAACGTGGTACACCTCTTCATTTATTTAGGTGCTTTTTAATGTTTCACCCAGTATTTTGTACCTTTTAATTTTCAGCTTTGGTCCTTTGTTGCATTTTTTTTTTAAAGATTTTATTTATTTATTCGACAGGATAGAGAAATCCAGCGAGAGAGGGAGCACAAGCAGGGGGAGTGGGAGAGGAAGAAGCAGGCTCATAGCAGAGGAGCCTGATGTGGGGCTCGATCCCATAACGCCGGGATCACGCCCTGAGCCGAAGGCAGACGCTTAACCGCTGAGCCACCCAGGCGCCCCTTTTGTTGCATTTTGAGATCAGTTTCCCTCTTTTTCTCCTTCCTCACTCCCTTGATCCCTCTTTATCTCTCGCTTCTGTCTCCCTCTCTTCTTTCCTCCCCATGTTTGTTCATTCACCCCTCCCTTCCTTTTAGCCTTTCATCCTTTTTGCTTTTGAAATTCAGCCATATAGTACATATCTTGAATCCTGTGGTCATTTCGTGAATTTGTTAAAACTTAAAATGTGTTCTGTAGACAAATACATTCGGGAAGCCTCACACGAGGGCCAGCAGAGGTTGCTCATATGCAAGAGGCAGTGTAAGATCGTTGTCAGGAGTGTGGACTCTGCCACATGACCAAGATTCCCTGCAAGGGAGGCTGATGGGTGTCCATGTGCCCAGCTACAACTTGGGAATCTCTCTGATAGAGTGTTTGCTTATTTATTTATTTATTTATTTATTTATTTATTTATTTATAGTTGGGGGAGGAGCAGAGGGAGAGAGAGACTCTCAAGCAGACTCTGCACCGAGTGCAGAGCCTGACATGGGGCTTGATCCCACGACTCTGAGATCATGACCTGAGCTGAAATCAAGAGTCAGATGCTTAACCAACTGAGCCACCCAAGTGTCCCTCTCTGATTGCACTTTTGGAGGACAGTCAACAACTGTTGTTCTGAGATCCAAATGTAAATGCCTGTAGGCAGTTGGAGATAGAAGGCTGCAGTCCTGGGAGAGTTTCAGGTTGGAGAGAAACAGATGCTACCTGATGCTATACGGGATAAAAGTATTGGTTGAGATTAGACATTATCCACTACACATTTCTTACAATGTCACTGGCCGTTACAGAATCCGTTAGAATAAAGGAACGTGTGCGTGCTCTCCACTGACAGGCCCGCCAGCTTGTGAGCTTTGGCTTTCTGGTGGCAGAGAATAGCCACGTAAGGCAGGGTGGGCTGTGCCCGCCTCCACACCAGGGGCACACATCAATCAGCAGGTGAAAACATAATGAAGAGGGGCACCTGGCTGGCTCAGTCGGTAGAGGTGCAGCACTTGGTCTTGGGGTTGTGAGTTTGAGCCCCAGGTTGGGTGTAGAGATTACTTTAAAAATTTTAAAAATGAAAAAACAAACATAATAAAGGGATGTATAGGGACCTAGGATTTGAAACAATTACACCACAAAAAGCAGTTTGGAGAAAACTATAATAAAGAGCAGTCTTGGGATAGTAAAAAAAAAAAAAACCAAAAAGTGCAAACTATGGATCCAACCCACCTGTGTTTGCTCTGCCGTTACTAGATGTGTGACTTCAGGAAAGTGATTTTGTCTCCTTTGTGCTTCCATTTCTTCCTTTGAAAAATTGGGAAAATAACAGTAGCTACACTGATTTTTTTGGAGGCTTAAAGGTCAGTATATGTGAAATGATTGGACTAGTGACTAGTAAGCCCTGAATTAGCGTGTGATGATACTGTTATTGTTACGACCCATTGTCTACCGGGGGAAGCAGCCCTGTAGTGACAACAAAAGTAAAACCCATCAGGGTTCTAACTGAGGTCTCGAAGCACAGAGATGGAAGAGCCAGGGGGAGTTTATGTTTGCACTGACCCTTGAAGAGTGGGTGTAGCTCACCAGCTGTATAAGGAGAAAGGAGTGTCCTTGTGGAGGGAAGTCCAGGTCCGACAGTGCTTGTGGTACGCAGGGAGTGAGTGGTCTGGGGGGCTGCGTGTAGAGCTCACGGTGGAAGTCAGTAGGAGGGTGCCGTTGGAAGGCAGGCAGGGGCCACTTTACTGGGAGCGCGTATGTATAGTGAAAGTCATGAAAGAAAAGGCAAAACTTGTGTTGAACCTGAGAACTGAACTTTGGGAAGAGAATGAGTTTTTCCTTTTTTCTTCTATCTGAACATGACTTTATTTTTTTTTTAAAGACTTTATTTATTTATTTATTTATTTATTTATTTATTTATTTATTTATTTAGAGAGAGTGACAGGAGGGGCAGAGAGAGACTCTCAAGCAGACTCTATGCTGAGTGTGGAGCTCAATGCCAGGCTCAATCTCATGACCTTGATATCATGACCTGAGCTGAAATCAAGAGTCAGATGCTTAATCGACTGAGCCACCCAGGCGCCCCTGAGGATGACTTTAATTTTTAAAAAAATTTTAAAAACATTTAATTTATTTATTCATTTGAGATAGAGAAGGAAAGCATGAGCAGGGGGAGGGGCGGAGGGAGAGGGAGAAGCAGACTCCCTGCTGAGCTGGGAGCCCGACATGGGGCTCAGTCCCAGGATACTGAGATCATGACCTGAGCCGAAGACAAACTGAGCATGACTTTGGGCATGGGTTCACCAACAAGCAGTGGCAGCGCTGTGTACCAGAGGAGTTAGGGGCGACAGGAGAGCTAAGAAGTAGAAGTGTTAGTAGAGCCATGTGTGGTGGCAGTTTGGGGGACAGGCAGTGACAGGAGTGACAATTCAAATGGGCTATTCATCCATTCAGCTAATGTTGGCTAAGTATCCACTGTGTGCCACACACCCCAATAGTTAGGTATCGAGGGCACAGTGAACAAAGAGACAGAACCCCCTCTTTGTCCTTCATTCTCTTATCCACTATGTATCTAGATACTATACATATACATATATATATATATATATATATATATATATATATATATATATATATGTATACTGTATTATATGTATTTTTTCTGGAGTATTTTAAGGCCCATCCCGGACATCGTATCAGTTCACCTTTAAATATTTTAGTATGTCTCTCTCACTGATAAGGACTTTAGAAAACGTAACCTCCATATTATTATCACATCTCATTTTTCACACCGTACTGTATGATAGCATCATACTCTTTACTAGTCAGTACACATTCACATTTTCCCCAGTATTCTGTTTTTTAAAATTTAAATTCAATTAGCCAACATATAGTACATTGTTCGTTCCAGATGTAGTGTCCACAGTGTTTTAAAAATGTCTTTTTTAGGGGCGCCTGGGTGGCACAGTTGTTAAGCGTCTGCCTTCGGCTCAGGGCGTGATCCCGGCGTTGTGGCATCGAGCCCCACATCAGGCTCTTCTGCTATGAGCCTGCTTCTTCCTCTCCCACTCCCCCTGCTTGTGTTCCCTCTCTCGCTGGCTGTCTCTATCTCTGTCGAATAAATAAATAAATAAATAAATAAATAAATAAATAAATAATCTTTAAAAAAAAATAAAAACGTCTTTTTTAAAAGTCAGTTTCTTTGTTCTCTATTCTGTTCCGTTGATCAGTGTGTCTGTTTTTGTGCCAACACCATGCTGTCTTGGTGATCACAGCTTTGTAACAGATCTTGAAGTCTGGCATTGTGATGCCATCAGCTTTGGTTTTCTTTTTCAACATTCCCCTGGCTATTCGGGGTCTTTTCTGGTTCCATACAAATTTTAGGATTATTTTTTCCAGCTCTGTGGAAAATGTCAATGGTATTTTGATGGGCATTGCATTGAATGTGTAGATTGCTCTGGGTAGCACAGACATTTAAACAATATTTGTTCTTCCAATCCATGAGTATGGAAGGTTTTTCCATTTTTTAGTGTCTTCCTCAATTTCTTTTGTAAGTGTTCTGTAGTTTTTAGAGAATAGATCTTTCCCTCTTCAATTAGGTTTATTCCTAGGTACCTTATGGTTTTTGGTGCAATTGTAAATGGACCATTTGTAAGAATACACCATAAACAAAAATAAACTCAAAATGGATGAAAGACCTAAATGTGAGACAGGAATCCATCAAAATCCTAGAGGAGAACACAGCAACCTCTTTGACCTTGGCCACAGCAACTTCTTGCTAGACACATCTTCGAAGGCAAGGGAAACAAAAGCAAAAATGAATTATTGGGACTTCATTGAGATAAAAAGCATCTGCACAGCAAAGGAAACAGTCAACAAAACTAAAAGGCAGTCCACGGAATGGGAGAAGATACTTGCAAATGGCATATCAGATAAAGGGCAAGTATCCAAGATCTATAAAGAACTTATGAAACTCAGCACCCACAAAACAAATAATCCAGTCAAGAAATGGGCAGAATACACGAACAGACATTTCTCCAGAGTAGACATCCACATGGCCAACAGACACAGGAAAAAGTGCTCCACATCACTCAGCATCAGGGAAACACAAATCAAAACCACATTGAGATACCACCACACACTGGTCAGAATGACCAAATTTAACAAGGCAGGAAACAGGTGTTGGTGAGGATGTGGAAAAAGGGGAACCCTCCTACACTGTTGGTGGGAATGCAAGCTGGTACAACCACTCTGGAAGACAGGATGGAGGTTCCTCAAAAAGTTAAAAATAGAGCTACCCTACGACCCAGCAATTGCACTACTGGGTATTGACCCCAAAGATACAGACGTAGTGAAGAGAAGGGCCACATGCACCCCAATGTTCATAGCAGCATTGTCCACAATAGCCAAACTGGGGAAGGAGCCGACATGCCCTTCAACAGACGAGTGGATAAAGAAGATGTGGTCCATATATTCCATGGACTATTACTCAGCCATCAGAAAGATGAATAGTTATGATTTACATCGACGTGGATGGAACTGGAGGGTATTATACTGAGTGAAATAAGTCAATCAGAAAAGATATGCTTTAACTTTCATATGCTTTAACTCATATGTGGAATATAAGAAACAGGGCAGAGGATCATAAGGGAAAACTGAATGGGAGGTCATCAGAGAGGGAGAGAAACCATGAGAGGCTCTTAACTACAGGGAACAAACCAAGAGTTGCTAGAGGGGAGGCTGGTGGGGGGATGCTGATGGGCATTAAGGAGGGGACATGATGTGATGAGCACCAGGAGTTATATGCAACTGACAAATCACTAAATTCTACTTCTGAAACTAACAATACACTTTATGGTAATTAAATTGAATTTGAATTTAAAAAAAGTCAGTTTCTTGGAATCCAGATTCAAACAGGGCTCCATGTTGTATTTGGCTGACTTGTGTCTCTCACTCATCTTTAGTAGTTCTCCATACTCCCTTTTGTAACCTTTGTGCCGCTGAAACTTTTTTGTTTTTAAATTATCACATGATAAGGGAGCCTGGGTAGTTCAGTCGGTTAAACATCCCACTCTTGGTTTCGGCTCAGGTCACGATCTTGGGCTGGTAAAGGAGTCCTCCTATGGGCTCAGTGCTCAGTGCTCAGCACGGAGTCTGCTTGTCCCTGTCCCCCCCTCTGCTCACTCTCTCTCACGCAAATAAATAAATAATCTTTAAAAAAGTAAATTATCATATGGTAAAATTGACTTTTTGGTGTACAATTCTATTTTAACACACGTGTAGATTCACGTAACTCCTACCATAATCAGGTTACAGAACAATTCCTTCACATCCCCCCTCCCCCGAATTCTCTGGCACTTTCCCTTTTAAGTAACACCTCTTGTGCGTTATATTTGTTGGAAAATGGAATCATTTGTTCTGTAGAATTTCCCACAAGCTGGGTTTGGCTGATAGTATTCTCACAATGTGGTTTAGCGTGCTTCTGTAATTTTCTGGTAATAGATCTAGAGGTCTGGTTAGATTCTGGTCCGATTTTCTTTTTTTCTCTTTTGATAGGAATACTTACAGATGGTGCTGTGGGTTTCCTGTTGCTTGATATCGGAAGGAACGTAGTATTTGGTTGAATCACTTCTAGTGCTGAGTTTCCTCACTGGGTTCAGCTGTAACCAGCTCGATCCCTCTGTCGGAGCGCACCCCATCGGCCCCTCACCCAGTGACTTTCCTCGCTGCTCATGGCCACCACCTAGAGCTGTTATTTCATTAGGGAGTCCAAAATGGCGATTTTCTAATTCTGGCATTTCTTTTGCATTTATCAATTTTAGTTTTCTTCTGGTAGACATTTAACGGAAGGGAAGGATCAACCAGGAAGAGACTGTACAGTCATTTTTTTAAAAAGGTTTATTTGAGAGGGAGAGAGAGAGCGAGCAAGAGTGCAAGAGCAGGGGGAGGGAGAAGCAGACTGCCCTCTGCGCAGGGAGCCCGATGCGGACTCAATCCCAGGACCCTGGGATCATGACCTGAGCCAAAGGAAGACGCCCAACCGACTGAGTCACCCAGGTGCCTCTGTACAGTTATTTCTTTGAGGAGTTGGTGGCCCTGAGTAGCCCAGTTAGGTGCTAATGAAAGAACCATTTGTAAAGACTTGGGGCACGTCTCCCGACGGAGAGCCCAGCCTCTCCTTCCCAGCTGCGCGCTGGTGGAGCCGCAGAAACGAGGCTGCCTTGTGCTGTTCAGGAAGCCCAGGGGAAGGCTTCTTGGGACAAGAAGTTTGCCAAGTTTCTGAGTCTTAGTCGGGCCTCAGTTGGGGGAAAGGGAATAAGCTTTGAATTGGATGAAAAATGCACATTTGATCATAGATTAGATCTATTAATATCCAAAATTATCATTGTTCTAACAGCCAGAGTGACAAAGAAACCTGTAGGATCGTAGATGCTAATTATGCGGGTATATTCAGTTTGTGAGAATTCACTGAGAATATAGCCTGCGTACTTTGCAATATGCATCTTCAGTTTCGGTAAAAATTTAAAAGGCAGCTGCAGGTTGTAATATAATCCGTGTGCAGAAGGAAGATCGCGCACAGCACGTTTGCGGACGGTGGGGTTGAAAATGGAGATTTTAGGATTGTGTCTGTTTATGCCAGTGGCAGGTTATTATCTGAGCCTCTGTTGTGTCCGGTCTGACGTAGCCAGGGGAACAGGTACGTGTGCCTTGCTGGGAAATTTTGTCACGAAATGAACGAAACGTTTCAATCTGGGGGGTGCCATTTTGGAACATTCCAGTTGGTGTGTCAGCGGAACGAAGGCCATTGGAGTTGGGCAGGGCAGTCGAGAGGCTGTGACACAAGTTCTGGTTGGGTTAGAGCACCGCGTGGGGTGGGGGTTAGGTCGCACTTACACCTGCAGCCCACCCTCTCCTCTGAGGGTGCCTGTATACACCCGCCTGCTGTGTATCAGCTTCCAGGTGGTGGGAGGCACCTCAGCCTCCACAGGTCCAACCCGAACTCAACACCTTCCTCCCCAGACCTGGTCCTAGTCCAGTGTTCTCAGTCCCTGTGGATCATGTCCATCCTACATTCAGTCATGCAAGCCAGGGTCTGGGAGTCACTCTTGCCTCCTCCCTTTGCCAAGTCCTGCTGATCTCATCTGTTAAAGGTGTCTGGAGTCCTTCAGCTTCTCTGCATCCTCACGGTCTTCGGCCTGGCCGAAGCTGCCTGGGCCCCCGCTGCAGGGTCCTAATTGGTCCACCTTGGCCCGCTGCGGCCTGCGTCCAGTTCCCTTGCCACGCTAAAGCCAATCGATCTGAATCATTCAGGATTCTCGCGGCTAGATCCGTTCTCAGGAAAGTTTTCCCAGGTGGCGGCCCCCAGTGCCTCCCGCTTACACCCTGCTAGGTGAGTGACCCCACTTCCCACTTAGACGGTACTGGAAGCCATTGGGAAAGATGAGCCTTGGCAAGGCTGGTGTTGTGAGGAGAAGGCCACCTCACTGGCTGCACCTGGTTGCTCGATAGAGAAACAACCAGGATGCTTGTTGCTCCTAGGACGTAGTCCAGCTGCGTCCACCCCAAGGGGAGTGTCTAGAATATATGGCCAAATCAAGATGTCTGCCCATTCCCCACTTTTTTTTTTTCTTTTTTTTCCTTCTCTGAGTTTTATTTCTGTGAGGCTTCGGGGCTCTGAGTCACCCAGAGGATCGCTTATCTATTGCGTTGCTCCCCTCCCCAGATTTCTGGGAATCTCACCTCTTCTCATCCACGGCTGAACCAGGAGAGGAGCCAGGTTCACATCCTGGGCCTGGGTGCAGCTGATTGCTCCAGAGATAAGCACCTGACTAGGGTTTGG
Source organism: Ursus americanus (assembly GCF_024610735.1). Taxonomy (NCBI): domain Eukaryota; kingdom Metazoa; phylum Chordata; class Mammalia; order Carnivora; family Ursidae; genus Ursus; species Ursus americanus. The sequence goes on along the minus strand of NC_142140.1, from coordinate 62,192,618 downwards.
TCAGTCCTTCCCAGGAGTCTGGAAGGAAGGCTGAGAGACGTCTGCTCAGACTAATGAGGTGAAGGGGACTTCCTGTGTCCCAGCCCCAGCCTTCTCTGAGCCTGTATCTCTGCCCTTGGGCTCCGTGGGAAACGCCAGGGCCCTCCCAGTAAGCTCTCCCTTACAAGTGCAAACTGGCTTCCGTGGGTTTCTGTAACCGGGACTCAAAATAATCCCGCCTCACGACTCTCAGAGAACACTGTCTGAATTCCTTTTTATGAGCCTAAAGACTGCCTGACATTCGTCCTAAAGTTGTTTTTCCCGCGTGGAGGAAAAGGTGGAGATGACTGACGGTACGTGTAAACCAGTAGCCAGAGTCCTACCCTCCTTGCAGCAAACAGATGTTGCAGCAATGGAGGAACTTTGCTGTTTGCAGAATTCCTACTGGAACTCTCTTCTCTGACTGTCAATCCGACGCAGCTTGTGCTTGCTTACATTTTAATTTTGCTATTCAAGAATGAGAGGGAGTTGCGCTCGAACCTGCCCCTCGGTGTCCCCAGTGAGAGAACAGTTATGAATAGATGTTCACACATGGAGGCAGGTGGCCGTCACCACTGTCCCTCATGTCTGTCCCTTGGAAGGATCTGCGTGCTCGCTCCTCCTGAGCCCAGTGGCACCGGTCAAGAAAGGGGAGCATCCAAAATACCCTGGGCTCAGACTTCTTACCCTGTAGCTCAGGGCTCCAAGAGGTTTATCTCAGTGGGGGAGGGTTAAAACTCATGTAGATATTGTTTGAATATCTCTTAGCTCTGATTTTGCTTGATGATAAAGGAGAGAATATTACAGAGAGAAGCCGTTGACTTGTACCTGTCCCTTTTTGTTCTGAAAAAAGTCCAGCTCGTGAAGATAGGTTTCCTTGGTTTGGGCAAAGTCCTAAAAGAAACTGGGGTTGGGGTTGGGGTTGGTTGTGGGACTAGCTCTCGGGGCCAAGAAGGTAGTATCAGAAGGATGGGGGGGGTTGCTGGGAGAGTCTCCCTCTGTCCCCCCTCTTGCCTCCCTTCTTTGAGATGGTTGCTGTGGGAGATGGTTGAGTTCCCTTCTGTTGCAGCCCACGGTTGCCTGGACGTACAGCTGGGAGAAGCCTGAGAGATCCGCAGTGCCACTCCTCGTCTGTTTCTCAGGTCTTTCCCTTGCATCAGGTCTTTAAGATTCTGCCCTGGGGTGGTTTTAGAACATGTCCATGAATCCTTTGACACTCCGTCCATGGAAAGGTGGGGTCTGTGTCTCCCCCTCACTCTGAACCTGGGCGAGTTTGTAACTCAGTGTGTAACCAAAAGAGTGCGATGGAAATAATGTTTGAATTCTGAGGCCAAGTCAGAAAAAAATGCTGCAGCTTCCTCCTTTGTTTGCTGAACACTCATTTTTGGAGCCCTGAGCTACAGGGTTAGAAGTCTGAGCCCAGGCTGTAGAAAGAGGCCGTGTTGGTGCTATGGTTAGTAGCTACAGTTAGTCTCAGCAGACAGCCAGCATCAAATGGGAGCGAAGGCAACTTCACGCGAAGCCAGGCTCTAGCAGTTGGGTCTTCCAGCCAGGGAGCCTTCCCACCTGAGGCTCCAAAGGTCATGGAGCAGAGATGGGCCCTTTCTGCTGTGTCTCCACCTGAATTCCAGACCCACAGAATCTGTGAGCAAAATAAAATGTTTGTTTGAAGCCTTTGTGTTTTGGGTAAGTTACCCCAAAGTAATGAGAAGACCCTCTCACACTGAGCCTCCCTACCCCTCTCTGTACAACTGAAGGCTTGGAGGACAGTAATTGAACACTCGTGGTCTCTGTAGGCATGCTGGCTCCCAAGCAGAAAATAAATGGAGGAGTTAAGTCAAGCATTCCCATTTTATTCTTCCCATAATTACCAATGAGACATGGCATTCCATCGTCCCTGAGACCTGGAACCTTCCAGGGACTAAGCTTGCTTCGCATCAAAGAAACATCAGAAGAGGGCCACAAGTGTTCACCTCTGTCAAGAAGTATATTTTAAAAGGTTTTTTCTTCATCCCCCTTCTCCCTCAATTATTTTAGTGTACCCTTTTATTTCTTTTTTGTTTTGTTAGAGTGTAATAATATAAATTATAGTAAAAAATGAGTTATGATAAAAAGTTTTTAAAAATTTGTTATATAATTATATACAATGTAATATATAATAAAACTTTTATAATAAATAAAAATTCTTTTATTTGATTGTTTTCATTGTTTTGTGTTCTTTCATTTTAGTGGTTCTTTCAAATGTTTTGTGTTTCTTGGATGTCTCTTCATACAAGTGTGAGGCATTACAAAGCTGACTGGAAACTCTGAATACATAGGCAGGGGTTGAGGATGTGTGGGCCTCTCATAGGGAAACTGGGAGGTGAAAGGGCTGTCTTTGGGTATACCTCCAGAGTTTAATTAGAACAGGGAAGTCTTTTCTCTGGAATAATTTAATTCTGCAGACAAGAAGTGCCCTGTCTCCTGCTTTGGTAGTGTGAGCTACTTGCAAATCCAGGAGCAGGTTGGGGAGGGACTGGGTTCCCCATCGTTCAGCATTAAGTGTCTCTTAATCTCCCTGTTTTCAGGCTGTCGGGGAGGGAAAATTTTCCTATACCCTTCAAAGATTCTTCTAGTTGCTCTAAGAATTAAATTGACATAGGACAGAGTAACAGGAGAAAATCAAACTTAATTTCCTATGTATGGGAACCCCACATACATGAGAGGTTCACAGATAGGTAAAATGAGGTATATGTGCCATCCTGAGCTAAGGACTGGGATGGGGCCTGGGATTCAAAGAGGAGGAAAGCAATTCATAGGGCAATAAGAGGAAGAGCAGATGCTTGGTCATTAGTTATCTATCCTGCTATTGGATGGGTCATTCAGATAAAATTTATCTCTGGTGATAACTCTTATTCTGGGAAAGACCCCAAATTTAGATTCTTCTGGGTAGTTAAGGGGGGGGGGCAAAAGTTTCTCTTGGGCCCACAGGGTCTCGATTGCCTTCAGCTCAAAATAGTCCACATGCCAAAGTGGCACATTTTGGGGAGACTTGTCCTGAACCCCTTCAAGTCCCATACCTCACCTCACTCCCTCTACCCTACCTGGTCTCCCCAAGCCCAGAGCATCTTGCTTCTTCAAAAAGTAAACCTCTCATCTTGCAGTGGGAAAGAGTGCTAGCAGGTGTATATGGGATAGGGAGGGATTTTGTGGTCTGATCCCTTAGTCCTCACTTTGAAGCATCCCCTCATCTTGGCCTCCTGTCTCACCCACAGCTTTTGTGGTGTCTTGACTTTCCAAGGGCTGAGCCTTCCCAGGTTCTATGGGGTTTAATTGCCCCCCTTCCCACAGGCTGCCCTTCTTCAGCCTTAGGAAGATTAAATTGACCATCTAATCATGGAATTCAGACCCAAACTCAGATTTGTCCATCCTCAAACCTCTACATTTATTAGTTTATTTTATGAAGTTAGAATAATGCCTGGTAAACCTGAGAAAATGGGATTACCAGAAGAACCAACTTCAGAATATAGATTCAGGATTCCTTTTTTTAAAAAAAATTATTTGTCAAATGCAGGATTTCTAAATGAAATGTTAACAAATGGGGAATGCCTTACGTGTCTGCTTTCAGCACAGGTCATGATCCCAGGGTCCTGGGATCGAGTCCCACATCGGGCTCCTTGCTTAGCAGGAATCCTGCTTCTCCCTTTGCCTGCTGCTCCCTCTGCTTGTGCTCTCTCCCTCCCTCTCTCTCTCTGACAAATAAATAATAAAATAAAATCTTAAAAAATATTTTTAAAAATGTTAACAAGCAAAATCCAGCACAATACTGAAAAATCTATGCATGGTAGACAACTCAGTAAATAAATGCCAAATAAAAGGAGATATTACTTTTGTTTGTGTGTGTGTGTGATGAACTTGGCAGGGATTTTAAGAAGGATGCTAGCCAGAGCATCTGGGTGGCTCAGTCGGTGAAGCATCTGCTTTGGGCTCAGGTCATGATCCCAGGGTCCTGAGATCAAGCTCTGCATCTGGTTCTCCGCTGGGCGGAAAGCCTGCTTCTCCCTCTCCCTCCACCTGCCATTCCTCCTGCTTGTGCTTTCTCTCTCTCTGTCAAATGAATAAGTAAAATATTTTTTTAAAAAAGAAAGATACTAGCCATTGCAGGCAGTGGTAGAGGAAATAGGCGTTCTCCTATGTTTCTGGTGTGAGAGTAAATTGGCATCACCTTTTAAGAGCTAACTTTTACTATATGTGGCAGAAGTCTTAATATCTTTTGACCCAGAAGTTCCACTTCTAGGAATTTATTTTTAGGAAATAACTGCAATATATGCAGAAATTTGGTATGAGGACATTCATTTCATTGTTATTTATAGTATTGAAAAATTGATAACAACTTTCTGGCCACTAATGTGGGCTTGAGAGGAGGGATTATAGTATCAGACATAAATTATGTTGAAAAATAATACCATGAAAATATGATAATGATATGCAAAGGGAAATCATGGGTTTGAAACAGTATGATCTCAAGTTTTTGTACTATAAGGGATTCTTTCTGTTGCAAGAACTCAACTAAAAGTGGTTTAAGAGAAAGAAAAAAAATGTATTGATTCATAATCCTGGAAAGTCCAGGAGTATAATGCCTTTGGGCAGGCCAGACCCAGGTGCTCAAGGAGCTTCGTTAGTAATGTGCTTCCATCTCTTAGTTCAGATTTATGTTGTGTTGGTTTTACTTTTGGGTGCATTTTCCACAAGTGTTCTTAAACAGGGTGTATTAGAGTTCTCCAGAAAAACAGAGGCAGGAAAGCCCAGGGGTGTAGTTCAAAGGCCTCAGAGCCCGAGAGCTGATGGGTGTAGATTTCAGGCTGGTTCTGAAGGCCTGTGAACCAGGAGTGCTGAGGTCAGTAGATGAATATTCTAGCTTAAGTAGTCAGGCAGAGCGCGAATTCAACCTTTCTCCACCTTTTTGTTCTATTCAGGCCCTCAGCAGGTTGGATGAGGTCCAACCACATTGGGGAGGGCCATTGGCTTTGCTCAATCCGCCCATTAAAATGCTGATCTCTTCTGGAAACACCCTCACAGACACACCCAGAAATTATGTTTAACCAGCTATCTGGGCATCCTGTGGCCCAGTCAAGTTGACATATAAAATTAGCCATCACAGAGGGCCTACCAGCAGCTCTGGGATTATATTACAGAAAAAGAGTCTTACCTTCCAAATCCATTCCAGCCAAAATCCCAGTGCTAAATCTCTTTGGCCACACCTGGGTCATGTAGTCCTCTCCTCAGCTGAGGGATGGTGTGGGTCCCACCTGAAATATGAAATAATGACAATAGCTAAAATTTATTGAGTACTAATTACATGTCAGGTTAGCTCTATGATTAGATGTGTAATCTTGGGCAGTTCAGTCTCCCCACGCCTGAAAAAGACACATAGTCCATTTCCTCAATATTATTTCACTTATTCCTCTTAACAACCCTACTGAAATAGATTCTGTCCTCATTTTACAGATGAGGAAACTAAGGCTTGGGCACTTTAAACATATTAAACACAACAAAAGAATTTGCAAGTGGTGAACCCATTCATATGGGTTGAGAATGTGGGAGGAGGCTGTTCCCCCAAAAATCAGAGGCTCCTTCAGACATCAGAGACAGCCCAAAACAAAAGCAAACAAAAGCAAAACAACCCCACAGAATATAGGGATTTGAAAACTCCATAAATCTATCACTAATATACTCATAAAGGCATAAGAATATATTGCGCTCATGTTATAGGAAGAGGATGATGTAATCGATGTAATCATAACTTTAAGAGAGGAAGAGCCCTTAAAAGTTAAAGCAGAAGAGTAGACCTGAAAAGTGTACTATAAGAGTTGGAAGGTCAATTTGAGGAAATCTCTGAAGATGACAAAGAGATGGCCAATAGGAGAGAAAAGATAAGCCTGGGAGGTTCAATATCTGAATGACAGAGTTCTAGAAAGAGAGAACAGAGAACATTTAGGGGAGGCAGTCATCAGTGAAACAATACAGAAACATTTACCAGAACTAAAGGACTTGAAGTTACAGATTGAAAGGGTCCTTCCAATGCCCAGAAAAAAAGGATGAAAAGAGACCCACCATGATACATCATCATGAAATTTCAGAACACTGGGGCAAAGAGCCCTTAAAATCTGAGGGGGCGGGGAGAAGGGAGAGAAGCATAACGATCGTGCACAGAGATGGACAATCAGGTTTGTCTTCGCATACTCCAACAAACAACACTGGGGGCAAGAGGACAGCAGAGCAACGCCTTCAGAATTCTGAAGAGTGATTTCTTCCCAAGTATTCTTCACCCAACTGAACTATCAATCAAATATGAAGGCAAATAAAGACATTTTCAGACATGCAAGATTGCAAAGTGTTTCCCTCCCATGCACCCAGAGCAAAGCCACCAGAGGCTGTGCTTCTTGGAACGAGGAGGCATCGGACACCTCAGATAGGAATCCGCCCAGGGGAGAGGTGGAAGGGATCCTTAGGGGGAGAGTGTTGGGAGAGTCCAGGGGGGCAGCTGTGCCCTAGATGCAGAAGGTCACAGTGTGGATCGAAGCACTGTGACCACAGAGAGACATGGTGAGAGCTGCCACCATTATTATCCTGCTACCACCACACTAACCTTAAACCAAGGATGAAATGCCCGGAGTCCGACCCAAGGTTTTCTCTGTCCTGATCTTATTTTGACCACATGCTGATGAAGTTCTGGCTCATTTCTGCATGCCCTGCTCCCTGATGTGCTGTATATGTCATCTAGAAATGTTGGAGAGGAACTCATGGTGAACTGGAAATACAGAACAGCCCCCCCCCCCAGGCCCGACACCTAAAACCTGGTCCATGCCATGGTGCTGCTACGTGTCTCAACTATGCTGAGCCTGATGTCTGGTTTTACTCAACCCCATACTCAAGGATTGTCCTGTCACAGGCTCTTGTAAACGCTCAGGGAAGCTGAAGCCAGGGGCCCAGAGACCATTCAGCTTAGCTACTCCTTGAACTTCCCTCCAACAGCGGTGGCATCAGCCTTCCCTTACAGTCCTGGATTGCTGCTTACATTTTCAAAACTTAGTAAATATTTAGGGATGCATATGTAGGTGGAAAGCTAAAAGAGAAAATGGGAGTGAGTGACACAAAAGTCATCACAATGGTCACTGCTGGAGGTAGAGAAGAGACTATAATTGAGGAGGGGTAGACAGAGGCTCCAGGAGGACTGGCCACGTTTTATATCTCAAACTGGCCAGATGATTGTTTACCCTATTAATATATTTAAATTGCACAAATGATTTTATTCCTCCTTCTATTTGCATGATGCATTTCACAACAAACCATTTAAAAAATCAGGTGCTCTTACTCAATAAAAGGGGAGTAAATGTGGAAAGCAAAGATAAGAGACGTTCATCTAGAATCTTTGGAAGATGAAAACCCCTGTGAAAAGAAAGGACAGGGGAAGGACATTTGTGCCTGGCTCTCTTTGTTGCAAGGAATAGAGACCTGCTGTCTCTCTTTAACTCAAGGAAGGAAAGAGGCTGTTTTGAGCCTACATGTGGAATGAACTGGAATGATAAAACTCAGGCAGTTTTTTACTCTCCCTCCAGGCATCTCTGTGTCTCTGTCTGCTCGTTCCCTGTTGGCCATATCGTAAACCTCCCCCAAATTCATTGGCTTAAAACAACAATCACCATTTATTTATGGGCTCACGATGCTGTAATTGGTGAGGGATTGGCAGGAACGGCTCATCTCTGCGCCATGAAGTGTTGGCTGGGCCGGCTTGACTGGAGCTTCACTCAGCACGTAGCCGCTCAGCTAAGGTGTCCAGAGCAGCTCAGGGCTGTTATATGGGCTCAGGGCTCCAGGAGACGTAACGCAGAAGCTGTCCGGCCGCTTGAGCGCTAGGTCTAGAACTGGCACCATGTCACTTCCGCTGCATTTTGTCAGTCAACCTGGTAAGGGGGAAAAGCAGATTTCACCTCCTGATGTGAGAAGTGGCACGTGCTTACAAAGGTGGGAAGAATACTTGGCAGCTGTTTTTGCAAATAATTTGCCCTATCTTTTCTCCCACGGCATCATTTTGGATTGCATGATCCACTCATGATCCATTCATGATCCACTCGTGATTTTCTCCTCCCACTTTACTGCTAACTAGAAAATGCTTTTTGTGTTTTTAGGTTCAAATTCCCAAGAACCGATTGGTTCAGTTCATCTTTTTGCCCCATGTCAGTGGTCAAAGGTCAGAGGCCAACCTGTTTTTTTCTCAAGTTTTTAGTTTGAAAAAACATTAAGCCTTCAGAATAGTGGCAAGAATAAAACACCGAATGGCTATACATCCTTGACTTGGATTCGCCAGTTTTAACATTTGCCACGTTTGCTTGATCACACTTTCTTTTTCTACGCAGATGTGTGTTGAGTTGGAGATATCATGACATCTTACCTTTAAATACGTCAGCATCTATCTCCTGAGAACAAGGGTATTGTCTTATATAACCATAAGCAAATGATCACGCTCACAAGATTTAACAATCATATATAATCTAACGTACACCCATGTTCATTTCCACAATGTCCCCGATAATGTCCTTCATATATGATTTTTTTGGATCCAATATTCAAACTATGATCACATGTAGAAATTAGTTGTCATGTCTCCCTAACGTTCTTTTATTTAGACAAGTTCCCTGGCTATCTTTTCATCTTTTATGACACTGACTTCTTCGGAAAGTCTAGGCCAGTTGTTTGCACAATGTCTTTCAATTTTGGATTTGCCTCGTTATTTCCTCATGACTAGATTCAGCTTAACCCTTTGTGGTAGGAACAGGTGATGTTGTGCGGCTAGCCCATTGATTGATTGCTCTTAGATGATTGCTGGACATTTGTCTGTCTGCGCTCACCCCTTCTGCTCCTTCCCCCGCTTCCCTACCTGTTTCCCAGATTCCTTAGCCCAGAGGTTTCTGGGTAAGTTTGGGAGGCAGTGGCAGATGCTTGGAGAGTAGGAGAAGGGGAAAGACTGAGACGTTTCCCTTATTCTCTGTGCTGTGAGGTCCTTCATTGTGGCTCCTTCTCTTCCATGAGTGTCCTGCTCCCCCCAGACAGACCCTCCTTATGTGGTTCCAGCTCCCTGGAAATCCCTGTCCTTGGTTCTGGCTCCGGCTGGCCCCAGCCTCCGTGCTCCAATAAAACCTCCCTCTCCTGCTGCCCCTTCAGCCCTAGGGTAGCAGTAGCTTCCGGCTGTTGCTAACCTCTCCCTTGCCTCACCATCCTGTGGTTGGCCTCTCAGCTTTTCCATTTCCTGTGTAACCAATTTTCTTTATTTGGCTCAAAGAGCTCAGGGTGGTGTCTGTTTTCCTGACTACACCCTGACTAATACAGATAGGGTGCTCATACTTGGTCTAATCCAAGCGACGCGTGGAATGGGGTTACGTGGTATCAGCTAAGGCAGCACTGGCCATAGGGGCTCTAAGGGGGAGATTCCTTCACAAGGAGGGGTAAGCACTGTAGCCCCTCCCTGCTTACACAGGAAGGGAATGTACACAAAGGTAACATCTCTTGGGTAGAATTTTAGATGATTTTATATTATTTTTTCTTCTTTTTTTGTTTATCCAAATTACCTACATTTTCCTTTTTTTTTTCTTCAAGATTTTATTTATTTAATTGAGAGAGAGAGCACAAGTGAGTGGGGGGGAGGAGCAGAGAGAGAGGGAGAAGCAGACTCCATGCTGAGCACAGAACTGGACTCAGGGCTCGATCTCATCACCCTGAAATCATGACCTGAGCTGAGATCAAGAGTTGGACGTTTAACCGACTGAGCCCCCCAGGAGCCCCCCAGATTACCTACATTTTCTACAGTGGTGGACATGGATTGTTCTGGCATGAAGAAAAGATTGCCAGCATGCCACATTTAGGAGACAAGTGAGAGGGAACTGTCATTCATGCTGTTCACAGTAAGATACACCAGAGAATATGGAAGCGGCCGACCTCCGTAAAATCACCTGGGTCCCTGAGTCTTTTTCTGCGGCTTTACAGAGGTGTGGTTGACAAATAAAATTGTGATAGATCTAACGTGTACTCCGGGATGACTTGGCATGCATATACAGTGAGAAAGGATTCCTTCAGTAGCGTTCATGAGCACATCCAGCAGCCCCCATACTTACCTTTATTTATCGATTTGTTTTGGTGCGAACACTTCAGTTCTACTCTCTCAGCAAATTTCAGTTGCAGAATGCAGTGTTGCCAACTCTAGTCACCATGTTACATATTCGATCTTTAGACCTTATTCATCTTATAATCGAACGTGTGTGCCCTTTACCAGCCTGTCCCCATTTGTCCCAGACCGCAGCCCCAGGCCACCATTCAGTTCTCGTTTCTGTGTGTTCCACTTGAAAAAAAAAATTTTTTTTTTAAGATGTCACATGTAAGTGAAGCCAAGCAGTATTTGTCTTTCTCTGCCTGGCACCCAAATATTTAAACAACAAGCAAAAAAATAAGAGAGTCATTCCATATAAGATAGGAGAGTAACAAGAGATTTCTCTTGTGAGATTTACATAAGATACTTCTACTGTTTTGTTTATCTGATGTAGTTCATAATATAATTTAATAATTTGAAAAATCTGGTGCTGTAATCATAAAAAGGAGAAATGGCTCAGTTGTCGAGGGTAATTTTCACATAATCACGCAGGCCCACAAATGAGCAAGCCTCTAGTGAGGAGGAAATCTTGCTGCTTCATATGGATGTGTTCACATTTAACAGGCGACTTGTGTGGTTGTTTATAAGAATTGGAGGCATGTTTCGCGGTTTTCTGAATCACATCATCTTAGGGGTTTTGGAAAACGCATTAACTGAGAGACTGAAGGATTCACAGGGACATTAAAGCAGCTGAGGCATGGGTTAGAAATCTGAGAAAATGAGTGAAAATTCGCAAGAAAGAGCAGTGCAGAGACTAAATGGGACTCAGGCTAAAGTCATGATGTACTAGATGTTGGCTAATTGGATTTAAATTAAAAAAAATAAAGGAAAAAAACTCATCAAGGAAGACAGGAACCATCGGAGAGAAAAATGAACCGCTGGAAATGGGAAGAGCAAAATAAAAAAAGAAAGGAAGAAAGAAAAGGGAAAACATGGGGTTAGTCAGCTAGTCCTGGACCGGAATAGTCGACAAGGGGTTCCCACAGCAAAACCCGCTTTCCGTGTACCCCAGTCTGGTGCCGAGTGTCTGGGAGAATCAAAAGGATTCTCCTAGCCGTTTCACTGTGTCAGTGGCCGTCAGTGAGTCAGAGCAACAGACTTCCGACTCGGACCTGCTTCTACCTGCCGAAGCCTGGACTTAGTCATGGTCTAATGACGGCTCTCTCAAGAGCGAATTCACGGGCCTCGAAGATGCTGTATGTCAGAGAGCGGGGCGGTTCGTAAGGCTCCCCGGCAGGACGCGTCTGAATAATCGAGGGTACCGGATTATGTGTGATGACCTCTTCGTAGTGCGCGGGTAGTGTCGTCACAGTTCGTGAGCGTGGAGGGAAGTGTCCGGCCGCCGTCGGGCCTGCTCGTCCCTCCCTCCCACCCCGAGAAGAGAGCGAGGGTTGCAGAAGCGTCTCTGGCCCTGGGCGTCTTCCCCTCGGCGGACGGAGGGAACGCGGTCTGGGCCGGTGCGGGTCCTGCCCCAGATCTGATGAATTGTCGCGTGACCGTTCCTGTCTCCCCACTTTCATCCTGAGTGAGGGTCTCGGTGGAGCCACGTGCGCTGCTCGAAAGAGACGTGGTGTGATGGCTGGGCTGTGAGGACGGCCTCCTGACACAGCGGGAACATCGGAGCCGCCTGGTCCGGGACGGGAAAGCTCCGACCTGCGCAGCGTTTCCCTCTCTGTCGGTGGACCTTCTGGATCACGATCTTCTTCCACATCGCCAGAGACTCTCTAAAGTAGCCAGGCCTGGCTTCGTGGTCGTGGCTAATACGCGGGAGAGCCACGGCCCCCTTCCGAGCACGGCGGCTGCTGCTCCTGGAAACATGGAGGACGGCTGTCATTTCTGGAAATACCTGAGGCCTCGAGGTGTCCAACAGGCCTCTGAATGGGAAATGCATCTGAACGGGGGTCGCTGCGTGGTGGGATTCGTTTGAAAGCTGTTGCCTTGCAGTTCTGATGTACTGTATGGTGACTAACATAACATAATAAGTTATTATAAAAAAATAAAAAATAAAAAAATAAAAATCGGTTTTGAATTACAGAAAGAAAAAAAAAACTACAACAGCTGAGGGGCGCCTGGCTGGCTCAGTCGGTAAAGTATGTGACGCTTGGTCCCAGGGCTGTGAGTTCAAGCCCCACGTTGGGTGTAGAGCTTACTTAAAATAAATAAATAAACAAACAAACAAACAAATAAATAAAAATACAACAGCCACGTATGCCCCTAACCCGCCCTAGAGAAACCACACTGCTAGTCAACACTCCGAACTGCTTGCATTTAGAGGATGTTAATTACGTACAAGCAGGAATATTTTTAGGGGCGCCTGGGTGGCACAGCGGTTAAGCGTCTGCCTTCGGCTCAGGGCGTGATCCCGGCGTTGTGGGATCGAGCCCCACATCAGGCTCCTCTGCTATGAGCCTGCTTCTTCCTCTTCCACTCCCCCTGCTTGTGTTCCCTCTCTCGCTGGCTGTCTCTATCTCTGTCAAATAAATAGATAAAATCTTAATAAATAAATAAATAAATAAATAAATAAAAATTAAAAAAAAAAGGAATATTTTTAGAGCATCGCTGCTCCCCAGCAGTGAAACTTCACCAGGTCCCCTCACTGTTACGCATTTCAGTCGCTCTCAGGTGTCCTCAGAAAGCACGTCTCTTACAGAATCTTTTTCTTTTTTGTCATGCTCACACCCCTGCACTTCTTCTCCTGATTTCTCTAGCCAGGACCAGTAATTCCTCTTCATTTTAAGAAGCACACACTTCATGGGTTAGGTGGCCTTACGTTCTCTCTGAAGACAGATCTGGTTTGGTTTCGAAGAATTAAGGTCAGGAATGCTATCACTTATATTTTGTAACTGTTTAACGAGGACCATGCTGATTCCAAGGTTTTTGCAAGAATACTCTTCATATCCAGAGTATACATTTGTTAAGTTAATACATTTTATTTTTTAGAGCAGTTTTAGGTTTACAGAAAAACTGAGCAGAAAGTAGGAATCTATTTTTTTTTAAGATTTTATTTATTTATTCAACAGAGATAGAGACAGCCAGCGAGAGAGGGAACACAAGCAGGGGGAGTGGGAGAGGAAGAAGCAGGCTCATAGCAGAGGAGCCTGATGTGGGGCTCGATCCCATAACGCTGGGATCACGCCCTGAGCCGAAGGCAGATGCTTAACCGCTGTGCCACCCAGGCGCCCCAGGAATCTATTTTTTTTGAACAGAAATAATTCTTCTTCTTTCTTCTTCCTCTTCTTCTTTTTGAGAGCTAGAGAGAGTGAATGGGGAGAGAGGCATAGGGAGAGAGGGAGACTGTCAAGCAGACTCCCCGTTGAGCAGAGCCTGACTCAGGAATCGATCTCACAACCCTTAGATCACGACCTGAGCGGAAACCAAGAGTCCAACGCTTAACCGACTAAGCCACCCAGGTGCCACTTAAACAGAAATTCTTAAGAGTTCATGAAGCTCCAGAGCTCCCGTTCCAACGAGTTAGTGATAATAAACTCAACATTTATAACCAATAAGCCAGTAGCTTATTGCCAAGTGCAAGTAGTGCCCCTCAGAGCTCCCTGCGGGATAGTTTTGCTGTAAGTCACAAGGCTGTCAGTTGCAGCTTCTGTACCTTCTATCTTTTTCTCCGCCATTTTCATGCCATCGTTTCTGTAATCCTTAAGACAGCATCTCTAAAAACGTCCGTGTTACTCTGGGCATTGTCGGAGCGTGATCTAGGGACTGTCCCCCTCCCCCCAGCGCACCGCTCCCTCCTGCTTCCGTGCAGTGGGCTGCGTGCACCAGAGTCGCCCGAGGGGTGTCCTTGCGAAGCAGCAGCCCCGAGGGCCCGTCGGAGTTCAGCGAGGAGCAGCTACCTGGCCTGGCAACCATCCCCAGGGGCTGGCTGGGGGATTTTATCTGTCCTTGCCAAACTCACAAGCTGAATTCCTTTTACTACCGAGTTTCCCTAAGATGGGGTGTGAGCTGCTGTCAGTTTGCCACTTTGGGGAAGGTTTCTGAGATATCCCCGGTCTCGTCCATGCTGCTTCTGGTTCCGGAGGACGGGTCTCGGGGGCGACGGCATGTGCAGCGCAGGACGCCCCTGTGTGACCACCTGGGTCCCGAGAGGAAAAAGGTCTGCCCGCTGTGTTCCCGTGAAGCTGGCCCCGGGAATGGGGACCTTAGATTCTGCAGCTGGGCTCCAGACGCCCTCCTCCTGACGGTCGAGTCTTAGTGGGTCTGCGAGTTCCTTGAAATGGCACACGAATTTCCTGTAAATGTGATTTTTCGGAAGAAAGGGTTCTTGACTTTCATCAGATTCTTCAGGACTTGACGTCCTCTAAAGGCTGAGAGCCCCTGCTCTGTCTTCTTGAAGCTAACTTCACCTGTAGGGTTTCTTGTTTTATTTCTGACCAGGACAGTGTGAATTGGTTTTATCCAGGCCTTAACAGCTCCTTGCTCGCTGTGTCTCTCTCTTACTCTTGGCTGTTTTCTTTTTTTTTTTTTAAGGTAGTCTCTACACCCCATGCAGGGCTCAAACCCACAACCCCGGGATTAAGAGTCATCTGCTTCTCTGACTGAGCCGGCCAGGCGCCCAAATTAATTCTTTTTGATTGTACATTTTCTGATTGGACAGCCAATTTCTGGGTACTTTTTAAGATCTTTCATGTGCGGGCGCCTGGGTGGCTCAGTCAGTTCAGTGTCTGACTTCGTTCAGCTTAGGCCGTGATCTTGGGGTCCTGGGATCAAGTCCTGCATCGGGCTCCCTGCTCAGTGGGGAGCCTGCTTCTCCCTCTGCCTCTGCCCCTCCCTCCACTCTTGCTCTCTCTCTCTCTCCTCCTCTCTCTCTCAAATAAATAAATAAAATCTTTTAAATAAAAAAAAATAAAATCTTTCATATGAGCTTTAAGTAGTTGTTTAATTTTAGGGTAGTGGTTATCTTTAAATATGTCATGACTTTTCCTTTTCTTAAGAAAGACTTTTTTTTTTTTTTTAGCGCTCACTGCTTCAACAGAAAAGCACGTACGAATGTGGAATTTAAAGAAAAAACTGAAGCAATTCAAAATTAGAATATTGCCAGCGTCTCATTCTTTACATCCCCCCCAAAACTCCCCCAGAAGTAACCATTCTTCTAACCCGTGGTAACGATTTCCTTGCCCGTCTTTATAGTTTGTGCGTGTAGACATGCATTATTTAGTGTTGTCTGTTCTTGGACTTTATATCATTGGAATCCTACCAAATTATTTACCGTCTTGCTTCTTCAGCTCGACGTTATGTTTGTCGTGTTAACTCGCATTGCCGTCCGGAGCTGTGGCTCGTTCATCCGACTGTCTCGCAGGAAGAGACCACAATTCGTCCATGTCCCTGTCAGTGGACAGTGGATGGTTTCCTGCTAATAACTGTTAAGAATAATGTAATCTCTTTCGTGCATATGGTGCAGATAGACTGCAGTTTCTCCAGAGCGTGTACCTAGAATTGGATTAGCTAGTCTGCAGGGCGTGAGCAAATTCAGCTTTGTTAGAAAACGCCCCTGACTTCCCAAAGTGGCTGTAGGACGCGAGGGTCTCATGAGTAGGGGATGAGAATTGTCCCACATCCTTGGTAATCCTTGGCATGATGAATATTTTTATTTTAGCTCTCCTGGAAGTATGCAGTTGTAGCTCATTGAAGTTTTAATTTGTTTTTTTTTTATTACTAATGAGGTTGAGAATTTTAAAATATGCTTATTGACCGTTTGGATCTCTTCTTTTGTGAAGTGCCCGTTCCAGTGTTGTGTCTAGGTAGGTAGGTAGTTTGTTTTGATAAATGGCTAAAGCTTTTTGTTTTGTTTTGTTTTCTTTTTGAAGTAGGCTCCATGCCCAGCCTGGAGCCCAATGCAGGGCTTGAACTCACGATCCTGAGATCAAGACCTGAGCTGAGGGGCACCTGGGTGGTGCAGTCGTTAAGCGTCTGCCTTCAGCTCAGGGAGTGATCCCGGCGTTATGGGATCGAGCCCCACATCAGGCTCCTCCGCTGAGAGCCTGCTTCTTCCTCTCCCACTCCCCCTGCTTGTGTTCCCTCTCTCGCTGGCTGTCTCTCTCTCTGTCAAATAAATAAATAAAATCTTAAAAAAAAAAAAAAAGACCTGAGCTGAGATCAAGAGTCAGGCGATTAACCGACTGAGCCACCCAGGCGCCCCCCTGTTTTGTCTAGTTATTCTGAGGTTGTCTCTTACTTATGGATTTATTGGTGTTCTTGCTGTGTTCTAGATACTAGCACTCTTTGGGGGGACACCTGGGCTACAATTATCCTCTCCTGCATCATTCTCTTACTGTTTTCTTCATGAGACTTGCATAAGAAAGGTTTTTAATTGTCACTTCCAACATACGCAAAACACAGAAAATATAATAAAGCTCCTCCACTCCAGTCGCCATCGTGTAGTGTTGTTCGATGAGCGGAAGTTCTTGATTTTCGTGTTGGACACTTTATCAATCTCTTTATTCAGGGTTAGTACTATTTGCATCTTTTTAAAGAAATCTTCTGGGGTCTTGAAGGTATTCTCCTATATCTTCTTTTGAAAGATTTTAGTATTATCTTTACATTTAGACCTTTAAGCTACTTGAAGCTGATTTATGTACAATAAGAAACAAGACTGAGTTTTTTCCATATGGAGACCTATTATGAAGCAGCCTGTCCTTCCGCACCTGATCTATGTCAGCACCTTTGTCAAAAAATTGCAGATATGGGGGCGCCTGCATGGCTCAGTGGGTGAAGCGTCTGCCTTCGGCTCAGGTCATGATCCCAGGGTCCTGGGATGGAGCCCTGCATTGGGCTCCCTGCTCAGCGGGGAGTCTGCTTCTCTCTCTCCCTCTGCTTGTGCACGTGCTCTCACTCTGTGTGTGTGTCAAATAAATAAATAAAATCTTTTAAGGAAATGGCAGATATGCCTGGGTCTGTTTCTAGGCTCTTCATTCCACTGTCACGGCTCTCCCGGGCAGTCGTCATGCTGGAACCAAGCTGTCTTCACAAGCAGGCTGTTACTGCGCTGTCTGGCTGGATTACAGACCGTAGTCATAACGTGGCTTGCCTGATTGCCGTCTTTTGTTGGGACTTGATTTATTGTCCAGTGTGGGACGTTTCTGTAAAGGTCCTGTGTGTTCCTGAAATGAGGATGTGATGTTATGCAGTATTGGGTGTGTTGTTCTGCAAGTACCTACTTGGCCAAGTTCAACTGTGTTGTTCAAACCTATGTTCTTTTTTTTCCTGTTGATTTCTATTTTCTTTTTCAGTTGTGAGTCTGTATTCTTATTGATTTTCCATCCGTTTGTTCTATCAATGACCAGGAGAGGTCTATTAAAATGTCCCCAGTATGATTGTGGACTCGTCTGCTTCTCCATGTACTTGTGTCCATTTTTATTTCGTGTATTTTGAGATGATGTTATGAGGTTCAGATATATTTAAGATCATTATATCTTCCTGGTGAATTGAGCATTTATTTATCGATATGAAGTGAACCTCTTTAACTTTAGAAATGCTGCTTGCCTTCCATTTCTTTGTTTCTGCAATTAAGAGAGTGACAAATATCTGTTGGATGTGTGTGTGTGTGTGTCACACATTTACACACGTTTTTATTGTGGTAAAATACGTATAACATACAATTTACCATTTTAACCATCCTCAGTGTACAATTCAGGCATTAAGGATATTCACTTGTTGTGCCACCATCATCACCATCCGTTTGCAGAACTTGCTGTCATTCCAGAGAGAAGCTCTGTACCCACTAAACAGTAATTCCCCATCCCCTCCGCTGGGGGGAATGCCCCCTATTACCGCTCGTAGGAACCTCGTATCAGTGGAATCATACAGTCTTTGTTCTTTTGTGCCTGACTTCTTTCCCTGGACATAATGTTCGTAAGTTTCAACCGTGTCGTAGCATGTATCAGAATTTCATCCCGTGTCGTGGTTTAATAGAGCTCCGTTGCCTGCACCCGCCACGTCTTGTCTAGCCGTTCGTCTGCTGACGGACACTCGGGTGGTTTCCGTCCTTTGGCTGTTGTGAACAATGATACTGTGAACACCGGTGTGAAAGTAATGTGTCTGAGTCTCTTCTTTCAGTTCTTCCGGGTGTACACACACATACGCATTTCTAATATAATATTTTCCAAATAAAAATGGTCACCCGTCCTAAAAACACGTATGTGATATGTTTCTCTCAGAAACCAACCTGCCATTGTTTGATTTTAGCTGGAACATTCTGGCCATTTACTTTTATTGGAATTATTGATATATTTTGTTTTTAATATATGTATATATTATCTAATTTTATGCTTTCAATTTGTCCTGTCTGTGCCTTGTGCTTTTCACCTACCCTTCGTTACTTTCTTCTGGCTTGATGATTATTTGTGAAATCGTTCGCACCCTCTATCTGTTGTTTGACAGATCTGCACTGTTTCACTTTCTTTTAGTTCTTACTTGGAAATTACAACACGTACTATCAGTGTTTCAAATCTAAATTTAATTAATGTCCTTACACTCATCCCAGACAATCACAAACCTTAGATTATATTTAAATTATATTTATTCTCTTTTCAGACTTTAATGTTATTATTGGGTGTCTTCACTTATAAATATCCTCCTTTGGGGCACTTGGGTGGCTCCGTCGGTGAAGTGTCTGCCTTCGGCTCGGGTCATGATTTCAGGGTCCTGGGATCGAGCCATGTATTGGGCTCCCTGCTCAGCGGGGAGTCCGCTTCTCCCTTGTCGTCTCCCACTCACCCTGCTTGTGCTCGTTCTCTCTCTCTCAAATAAATAAATATAATCTTTAAAAAAAAAAAGAAAAAATCCCCCTCTATATTGTACACCTGAAATGTAATGTAGTGTGTCAACTATACTCAAATTAAAAAATATATATGGCTATTTTAAAAACAATAAAGTTTCACATAATAAAATTTTTTAAACAGTTAAAAGTCCTCATTAATACCAGTATTTTATAGAATCCATTTTCACTTACATTTACTCATATCTTTACAGTTTTCTATGTTCTTTATTCATTGTTGAAATTCTGACTTTCCATCTAGGGCCATTTTCTTTTTCCCTAACTAAAGGGTGTCATTTAGGGTCTTCATTATCCAACTTACAGTATGTCATGAGTCTGCTAACTTAGTTTAAATTTTAAAAAAAGAATCTTCATTATTGAGGGATTGCTAGTGGGAAAATGGAGGCAATGTTGAAGCGTATTTGCTCGGGTCCTAGAAGGTCTCATTTGTTCTGCTTGAAACAGCAACATCTGAGAAGTGGACTGTAAGTCCAACTACTGCTACTCTGTAAGAAATCTGGGTTTTTTAAAAAACTATTTGTACTAAGAAGTGGACAAATGGTATAATAATTCCTGTTTGCTCATGATTCAACTTTGATAATTACCAATTTATAGCCAATTTGTTTCCATCAGTACTCCTACCCACTTCCCACCCACCTGTTTTATTTTAAAGCAAACGGAAGACACCACATTATTTCATAGATAAATATTTCAGTATTTGAACCTAAGAGATAAGGGATTTCTCTTAAAAGAAACGTAACTGTAATACTAGTATTGCTTCTAAAAATTAACAATAATTTATTCATATTATCAAATATCTAGTCAGCGTTCAAATTTCCAATTGCTTCATAAATGATTTTTTAAGCTGGAATAAGACACTCACGTTGCTCGTAGTTTTTATATTTGTTCGATTGTTTTGGTCTACGTGTTCCTCTCCTGTTTCCTCTTTCTTCCAATTTATTTGTGGCAGAAACCAAGTGTTTTTCTCGTGGTGCTTTCCCCAGACTGCCTTCTCGTAACGCATCGAACGTGTTCTGTGACTACACGTAAGAACTTCTCTTTGTCTTGTATGTTCTGCATTTCAGTGTGGTGTGTCTACGTGTGGATTTCTTGTATACTTTCAAAACCTTTCTGCCAGGGAGTTTCTGGGATTTTTGAATGTCTAGATCCGTATCTTTCTTCAGTTCTGAATATTCTCATCCATCATGTCCCCAGACTATTTCCTGCCCTGTGGATCTGAAACTAAAACACACACACACACACACACACACACACACACACACACACACACACACAAAACCCAACTGCTTCTTGTACAGAGGAACTAAGAAATATATTTGCTTTGAAATTAATTTATTTTCTTTTAGCATGGAATCTTGCCAGGAAGAGAGAGACATGTTTTTCAACGTTCTTAGAAGAGACACTCGTAACTGTAGATCGTATTTTTCCTTAAGTCGAAAGGTGGGAGGGTGGGGTGGGGAGTGTCTGTGTTTTTAAGAAAAGCGGAGCCTCGCGTGGATGTGTCTGGAGTCATGGAAGCTTGACTACCCTCCCTTCTCCTACAACGGGTCCTTGAGAGCTTGTCTGGAGGTTCTGGGACGGGACCACAGCCACCTGTATACCCTTATCAGACAGACAGTCCTCCTCTATCATGGCAGGTGTCCTCCTCACTGAGCGTGGAAGGGGGCACCATCCAGCCGGCCACATCGGCCCAGTCAACCCTGGTGATCAATGTGGATCAGATTGCCCTCACATCCAAAGTTGGGGTTTTTTTCAAACAAAGAATCACCTTATTAATACAAACACACATAAACTATAAACCACCAAGAAATTTAAATATAAGTCATAGCTTGACAGAACGCTTGAAGATGCATGGCGTCTTCACGGGCAAGGGCCCCCCCTCGCCCCGCCCCACCTGTAACAGTTTCCAAATTCTCTCTCCTCCTTGAGGACCGTGAGAGGCACTCCCTTCAAGGTGAAGTGAGTGATCTTGTGCTTTTCAGACAGGTCAAAACTCTCACGATGTAAAGGATTTCTCTTGGGATAGGTGTCGTGCGAGGCAGGAGCCAAGCCTCCCAGATGCTAAAATGGCAAAGAGCACTAACAAAGAGACTTTTTTTTTTTTAAAATAACTTTAAAAAGTTATTTATTTATTCATTCGACAGAGATAGAGACAGCCAGCGAGAGAGGGAACACAAGCAGGGGGAGTGGGAGAGGAAGAAGCAGGCTCATAGCAGAGGAGCCTGATGTGGGGCTCGATCCCACAACGCCGGGATCACACTCTGAGCCGAAGGCAGACGCTTAACCGCTGTGCCACCCAGGCGCCCCTAACAAAGAGACTTTTAACAGAAATCGCATCGTCTGCAACATGACGAATTCTTACAGCGACTCTTATAAGAACGGTGATGAGAGCTACTGGACCAAGTTCAAACTGCATGATTATCACATATTTTATAATATAGTTTGGAGCGATCTAGCTAGCAGAGGGAAAGGCAGGCCTTCTCTAGAGGAAGACAGCTGGGTCTCTGCAATTTTTATACACCTTTTCCAGCATTCAGTCAAAAAGCACTAGTCAAGCAAAGAGACAAGACCATAGACAAAAGTGCAAAAGAAAGAAAGTCAAAGGAAAAGAATCGTGAATGATAAAAGATTAAAGTTAACAAAACAAAAGTCTGTGAAATAACAGATTAATGCAGGAATGGAGGTAAAGATTAGGAAAACAAGCAAAATGATTTAAAAATGTCACCACAGGACTGTAGTCGATAAAAATAAATCTAATTGGAACTATAGCGCCAAGCATCTCAGTAGCCCAGATAAGGTCTCAGTCAGTGGATTCACACCAGAAAAAAACCAGCAGAAAACTGGGTGAATAAACCAGAGACAGGTCCAGAGACAATAGCCACCTAGAAGTAGAGAAAGAATTAAAAACAGAAAACAAAGGGCGTAAGTATGCTGAGCGCAGAGAGTCTGGCATGTGGACTTCGAGCAGAAAAGAGAATTATACAGAAGGACAAGATTTTTTCTTTTTCTTTCTTTTTTTTAAAGATTTTATTTATTTATTCGACAGAGAGAGACAGCCAGCGAGAGAGGGAACACAAGCAGGGGGAGTGGGAGAGGAAGAAGCAGGCTCACAGGGAGGAGCCTGATGTGGGGCTCGATCCCAGAACGCGGGGATCACGCCCTGAGCCGAAGGCAGACGCTTAACCGCTGTGCCACCCAGGCACCCCTGACAAGATTTTTTCAAAACTGATTAAAGACATCGGCCCACAGATCTAAGAGCCTCTGTGAGTCCCAGAGGGGTCGGTGCAAAGGGGACTCGTCCAAGCATATGACAGGGAAAACACTGGAAAACAGAGACAAATAAAAGCAAAGGGGAAGAGACACACAGCCAAAGTGGTGATCGTGGGGCCGTTTCCTCCGTTTCTCAGCAGACGTGACAGAAACCAGGAGGCGGCAGGGGGCACCTCTAAATTCTCAAAGGAAATAACTCCCACCTCTAAGTCTATACTGAGGAACAATATCCTTCCGAAACAAATACAAAGGAATTTTCAGACACCCAAAACCAGAGCTCCTCGCTACGGTGTCTACTTAAAAACAAACACAAGAGGGAGCTTTTCAGGCAGAAAAGAAAGTTTCCAAATAGAAACGCAGAAATACGGGAAGAGAGTGTGTACGTCGCACACATGCTTACACACACACACACACACACAATGGAATATTTCTCAGCCATGAGACAGAATGGAATCTTGCTCTTTGTGACAATGTGGATGGTCCTAGAAGACATTACGTTAAGTGAAATAGTCCTAAATTTAAAAAAACCCACAAACGGGGCAGCTGGGTGGCTCAGTCAGTTAAGCATCTGCCTTTGGCTCAGGTCATGATCCCAGAGTCCTGGGATCGGGTCTTGCATTGGGCTCCCTGCTCAGGAGAGAGCCTGCTTCTCCCTCTCTCTCTGCCCAGCCCCTTGTTCTTTCTCTCTCTCTCACTCACTCTCTCTCTCTCTATCCAAAGAAATAAATAAAATCTTTAAGAAAAAAAACTGAACTCAGAAACAAAGAGTAGAATGGTGGTTACCAGGGGTTTTGAGGTGGGGGAAGTGGGGAGAGGTTGGTCCAAAAGGACATACTTCCAGATAGAAGATGAGTAAGTTCTGGGTCTCAATGCACAGTGTCGTGATTACAGATAACAGTACTGTCCTGTTTACTGGAAAGTTGATCTTAAATCATCTCATGACAAACGCAGAAACGCTGGTCGTGTGACGTGATGCCGGTGGTAGTTCACACTTCTAGCCGTAACTTGTTCCAGTGACCTGAACGGAATTGGACATTTTCACTTCCAAATCCGGCATCGGTGGTTCTCCTGGGGCAGACTGAATAGAGATGCTGAAAGAATCAGAGGTTTTCATCTCTAAAGGACATCTCTGGGGTCAGGAGTCCCAGTGACGTCTTCGGCAGAGAAGCGACGCAGCCAGGCTAGTTGGTCTAAACGGTACCATTCTGGCTGCTGCATCGAGAATACACCGCAGACGTGCTGGAGTTGGTGTCTTTGCTTGAAAACAACAAATGCTAGCTGGGGTAGGAATTAGGAGCGAAGAGCACGTTGCAAACCACAGACCCTCAGGAAGTACGGGCTGTTTGGATTTAGGCACCTGCAGATGAAGCAGATGACAGTGCAGTTCTCATTAATATGTTAACGACTTGAGATCCTCGAAGCTCTTGGGATCTGGCGACAAAGTGACGAAGCTCCTACTGCATTAGCCAGAAGCAAGGACTTCAGAAGGCCCGAGGGACTGTGTGGAACCAGGCTATATCTTCTACAGAGCAGCATGAAAAGTACCGGGGATTCCAGAACAGTAGGGCGCAGGCACTGTTTCTGATGCCCGTGGAAAACTGGAAAAGAACGTCAAGTTCAGATCCTTAATTTATTGCTTCAAGGCGACTACAACTCAGAAACTTTCTACGGCCGTGTCAAGGAGTCTCTCACCTCTTGTGGCCACCTGCACGCAAAAAGGAAAGCTCCGTGCGATTGTGTGAACTGAAGAAAGCCGCGGGTGAGACGTGGCTGGGACTCGGCTCGTTCGAATGGGATAACAGTGAGCGTTTGCAAGCCGCGGGTATGCCCAGACCCTTCTAACAGGCTCCGGACTTGGCCTCCCTAGAGCAGACCCAATCGTGGTTGTGTTTTCTGCTCGAATACTAGAATGCTGAGACAGAGGTGTTTACTCAAACAAACATTTACCAAGTGGTAGAAATACAGAGATTTACTGTGTCGGCAGTGACGTCACCAGGGGAATGTTAGCAAAGACATTTGATAGTGAACTTACTCAGTAGAGCCTGCAAAGTGGGTCTCCCCAAGTGTGGGGGACCAGGAGCGTCTCTGTCCTGCGGTTCTGGAGTAGCCCGGAGCCTGGTGGCACATTTAAGAAGCCACGAGCCAGGCTCCAAATGCCTCGCTTCTCTTGCTCAGTCCTCTGTTATCGAAGGTTCTTACATAGTAGAATGTTTGTACCAAAACTGTTATACGTCATTGCATATGTCTTAGTTAGACAGTTGGGCTGTTGCCTGGAAAAGAAAGTTTATAGGAATGTTATCTTCTGACTCTCCCCATTAGGTGAAATTGCATAGTTAAGTGGATATCCAAGAAACCCTGTCATGCTCCTGGCGTCCGTCCCGTCAGAGATCCTGAAGAAGCTATTCCTCCCTGGCTTAGAGGTGCGGTTCCTGCCTCGCCAGAGGAAGGCTCCACGCAAGAAAAAAATAATAGCCATTTCCCTCAGACCCACTCCCCATCCCATCACAAGCTGGGAATCATGGTGGGGGCCCCGCGGTCCGCGGTATACGGTGTAAAATCAGATGCTGGAAGAGAAACTTTACATGCTGACAGGATTTCAGAGTTTGCGCATTTCTATCAGGAATCCTCGAGAGTGCTTATGGAAATGGATTTTTGAGGATAATCAATCAACAGAAGAGGAACGTTATTTTGCATGAGGCTGAATCTATCGATGTGCGTGGACTTACAGGGATTCTGCATTTGCCCATCTCGGTGTGATCCTCGCCCTTGGCTCTGTTGGATGACACGCTGTCAGATCAGTCTGGATGACGCAAAGGAAGTTCAGACGCTATAAAACCCTCGATAAATCGCGGAAGGACTTCAAAGATCTTGGGGCACCTGGGGGGCTCAGTCAGTTGGGCATCTGCCTTCAGCTCAGGTCACGATCCCAGAGTCCTGGGATCGAGTCCCGCATCGGGCTCCCCGCTCAGCGGAGAGTCTGCTTCTCCCTCTGCCTCTGCTGCTCCCCCTGCTTGTGCTCTCTCTCGTTCTCTCCCTCTCAAATAAATAAATAAAATCCTTAAAAAAAATAAGATCTGGTACATAAAAATGCTGGGTTAGATCCATCACAGATGTCCTACCCACCCACACGTTATGTACCCTGGGAGGACCCAGAAGATTCTCCCTCACCAGAGTTGAAGAGGTAGTATCCTGTAAGTGAGATTTACTGGGTGTCCGATAAAAACAACTACTATATTTACACTCACACACACATACACACACATAAAAGGGGGAGTGTCTGTGCCTATGAGTTTTAATGCAAGACAAGTTTCCAGATAAAGTAAGATGACTAATTACCTCAATTTCGCACTAGTCCGAGGAGCCACGCCAAGTAGAGATTCTATAAAGGACGTTTAAGTGACCATCATAACACAACACAATTCATGATTATAAGTACTTGTCAGAGAGGTGGTAACGGCCAGTGTCAGTGACCTTACTGCCTGTGTGCTCTTCTAGGATTTTTATGGTTTCAGGTCTCCCATTTAGGTCCTTAATCCATTTTAAGTTTATTTTGGTGTGCGGTCTGAGAAAATGCTCCAGTCTCATTCTTCTGCATGGAACTGTCCAGTTTTCCCAGCACCGTCTATTGAAGAGACTGTCTTTTCCCCATTGTATATTCTTGCCTCCTTTGTCAGAGATTAATTGACCATATAATTGTGGGTTTAGTTCTGGGCTTTTTCTATTCTGTTCCATTGATCGATGTGGCTGTTTTTGTGACAGTACCGTAGTGTTTTGGTGATCACAGCTTTGTAGGGTAAGTTGGTGTTTGGGATTGGGATACCTCCAGTTTTGTTTTTCCTTTTCAAGGATGCTTTGGATATTTGGGGTCTTTTGTGGTTCCATAAACATTTTAGGATAGTTTGTTCTAGTTCTGTGAAAAATGCTGTTGGTATTTTGATAGGGATTGCATTAAATCTGCTATTCCTTTGGGCAGTATGGACATTTTAACAATATTTGTTCTTCCAGTCCATGAGCATGGACTGTCTTTCCATTTGTTTGTGTCGTCTTCAGTTTCTTTAAATAATGTTTCATAGTTTTCAGAGTACAGGTCTTTCACCTCCTTGGTTAAGTTTATTCCTTTGTATTTTATTCTTTTTGGTGCAATTGTAAGTGGGATTATTTTCTTAATTTCTGTTTCTGCTACTTCATTATTAGTGTATAGAAACACAACAAATTTCTGTGTATTCCTTTTGTACCCTGGCACCTTACTGAATTCATTGATCAGTTCTGGTAGCTTTTTGGTGGAGTCTTTAGGGTTTTCTATATATAGTATCATGTCATCTGCAAATAGTGAAAGTTTTACTTCTTCCTTACCAATTTGGATGTCTTTTATTCCTTTTTCTTGTCTGATTGCTGTGGCGAGGACTTCCAGTACTATATTGAGTAAAAGTGGTGACAGTGGACATACTTGTCTTGTTCCTGACCTTAGGGGAGAAGCTCTGTTTTTCACCACTGAATATGATATTAGCTGTGGGTTTTCATATACGGCCTTTTTTATGCTGAGGTATGTTCTTTCTAAACCTACTTTGTTGAGCATTTTTTGTGGGTGTTTTGTTTGTTTATTTGTTTTGGTGCCAATTTCAAATATAATTTTAAGACACCACATTTTTCCACTTACAATACAGTACTTATAAAATGTAATGTTATTTCGTTTCTCTGTACATAGATTCCATATTCAAGGATCAAAAATGCCCAGTTATTTGCCATATAGCAGCTCAGCTTTAGAAAAATGTCGTGGGATTTACGACAACTTTGAGTCCTGTGATGTTTTGTGGAACCATGCTAAATCTATGCTCAGGTTGGCTTCATGAACCTCTTTGGCGGCGGGGCCGGAGGAAGCACCACCAGGTGGAGGAGCCCCCCCCCCCGTGAGGGGAGCCCTCAGACACTCCTCCCCGCACCTCTCCACTCTGGGAGTGATGGAGCCGTAGCCTTTCTCCAGTGCTTCCTGCTGATACACATTCTTCCTGCTCTGCAGTCGGCTTAATTTGGGTTTGTTTTCCTGCAGATTTTTATTTAAATTCTAGGTAGTTAACGTCTAGCGTGGTACTGGTTTCAGGAGCACAGTCTAGTGACTCATCACTTCCTACAACACCCAGTTGTGGAGCATTCTCATCATGAACGGTTGATGTGCTTTGTCAAATGCTTTTTTTGCATCTGTTGAAATGATCATACTGTTCTTATCTCTTCTTTTATTAATGTGATGTATCACATTGATTGATTTGTGAATATTGAACCACCCTTGCATTCCAGGAATAAATCCCACTTGACTATAGTGAATTTTATATGTATATAATTTTTTTTTGGTATTGTTGGATTCGGTTTGCTAATATTATGCCAGGACTTTTTTTTTTTTTTTTTGACAGAGAGAGAACAAGCAGGAGAGAGAGAAGCAGGCTCCCCACTGAGCATGGAGCCCGATGTGGGGCTGAATCCCAGGACCCCGGGATCATGACCTGAGCCGAAGGCAGACGCTTCACCGGTGGAGCCACCCAGGCGCCCCTATATCAGTACTTTTTAAAGAGCATACAGCTTAAAGGCACCTGGGTGGCTCAGTCTTTTGAGCGGCTGGCTCTTGATTTTGGCTCAGGTCATGATCTCAGGGTCCTGGGATGGAGCCCCAAGTTGGACTTCATGCTTAGCGAGGAGTCTGCATGAGATTCTTTCCCACTCCCTCTGCTCCTCCCCCCTGTCCATGTGTGTTTTCTCTCGAATAAATAAATCTTTTTAAAAAATAAAGAACATACAACTTCATCAAACATATTTTTTCATCATCAGAAGGACTAGAGTGTCCATTGGAATCCCAGAATTATCATCAATACTCCATCATTCATCTCTCAATATAGGTTTTCACACAGGGAAAAAACATCTCTTATATGAACAATGGAAGAAATTATTGAATCGAGATGAGTGACTTTGGGAATTTATATGATCTCTTTTCTTCCAAGGATAAGAAGGGAAAAGTGTATGCATTCAGAAAACACAACTCAGCCCTGAGCTTCAACTGACCTTCACCCTAAGACGATGGCAGTGTCCTGTTGTTGAGAGCAGGAAACTTTCTTTTTCTCCAAGAAAAAAAAAAAATCCGCTTGCCTCCACTCACAGACACATTTCAGCTGTATTCATGAATAGATGCCCAGTGCCATCTAGCAAAGATGCATAAGATAACAAACAGAAAAGAAAAAAAAAACCCAGCAGAAAACAAAATAATTTTCTTGCTTTCCAAGGTGTGGCAGAAACCACTCAGAAAACTGTGGCGCAAAGAAACGGCTCCTGGCATTGGTGTGCCACAAGAGGAAAGAGATTTGTAGCCAAAGTAGTGCTTGAAAATCGCATGGCTTTGGACCGTGTTCTTACAAAACAGGGCGGAGTGAGCGCTTGCTGACACCATCTGCTGTGTTTATATTAACAGTTCTGCAGAAGTGAAAACTCGTTTAGATAAAATCGGAGAGCAGGCCACTTGGCGGCAGTGGATTTCCCCGGAGATGCTGCAGGGGTGGACCAGTTTATGGGATTGTTTTCCAGGATTCTTCAAGGGATTAGATCAATGTCACAGGGAATACTAAGATTTGGGTGATCTATCTTCTGCATCTCTTTAATTGGATATGTAATTTTTTAAAAATGTGTTTTCCCGTGCTGCCCCAGAAGAACCAAAGAGGGAGCTAATGTTTTGGTCATGCAGACCGTGCATGTCAAGCCAAGTGCTAGGGAATATTTTCCACAAAGTGCAAAGTTGTTTCATTCCCCAAATCCCCAACACTGCGCCCCTTTCCAGCAGGAAGTAGCAGAACGGTGGTCACCCAGGGCCTCAAGATTGAGGAATGCTAGGGGGACGGGACCCCACACTTGGGAGAACAAATGCGTGGCGCCAGGAAACTGGCGAACCTGACTGCCCTCCACGCCTGTTTCACGGAAGTGGACTGACCACCCTGAGAGGAGCTGGGACTGGAGCAAACCCGGAGGGACTCCAGCAGGTGTGCGGGAGGGACCAGAGTGAAGAAAGTTGCCTCCGTGACGACACACCAAGGCCCCCCCGCCGGTCATGCTAGCGCTACTGTCTTCTGCAGGTAATAGGACGCGTGGACAAGCGTGGACAAGCATGGGCAAGATGGACAAGCATGGACAAGAATGGGCAAGAGTGGACAAGCATGGACAAGAGTGGACAAGTGTGGACAAGAATGAGCAAGAGTGGACAAGCGTGGACAAGAGTGGACAAGTGTGGACAAGCATGGGCAAGAGTGGACAAGCATGGACAAGGGTGGACAAGCGTGGACAAGGGTGGACAGCATGCCCCTGGGTGGCGCCTTTGCACACGCAGGAATGTCTTTCCCCCACCTCCCTTTGCCAAGCTCCAGCCACCTACATCCACCTCCGGAGACCCCCTAATTCCCCGCAGAATCCCCTGAATCCTCTGCCAGGCCCTCTTCACGCAAACTCCTCCCGCCTCCGTGCTCGCAGGCCTGCAGCAAAGCCCACTTTCTCTGCACATATCCGGGCGCCGTGGGCTCTGTGCAGTGGGCAGCGCACCCGGGATCCCAGGCCTCCTGTGCCCTTGCCAGACGCCCCCCACAGCCCCGGACCACAGCCTGGCACCTGCCGCTCCCGCATTTCCCCGTCGCCCTGCAGGGGCCCCGCCATGCTCATGCCTCCAGCTGCACGCGCTAAGACCAGACAGTGTTGTCCCACTGCCTGCTGACCATAGCTCAGCTTTGACCAGGAAATAATACCCCACCCCCCGCCCCGAAACTGCAAACACCAAGGCCCTTGACGTATGGAGTAAAGCTTCCAGCTTACCTGGAGCTCCCATCCAGGACTGCTCCTTGAGAGAGAAATAAAGGCCTGTTTCTTGGAGCTATGGATCTGTCAGGCCGTGTAACCTGCCCTAATCAACACTCCTGGCTCTATCGATGTTCTCACACGGTTAGCTCTTTAGAAGCGTTGTTCCCTGCTGGGTAGACAGAGGGCAGAGGCACGTGGGCCTCTCCAGGACCCCACAGAGGCCATTCCCGCGTGGGCACAGGTTGCTTTCACACGTGCCCCGGAGATGGCGCAGCTCAAACGGCCAGCCTCTGTTTCTCACTGTTCTGAAGGCTGGTAGGTCCCAGGGTTCGCAGGTCTGGTGTCTGGCGGGAGCCCTCTTCCGGGCCATGGGACGGTCATGTCGCCGTGATATCTGCCCGTGCTGGAGGGCAGAGGGGCGCAGCAGACCCTCCCTTGCTGCTTATAAGGACACTCGCTAATCCCATGGACGATCCCCCAGCCCCACACCCTACACACCTCCAAAACACCCCACCCTAAATAAACACTCTGTCACTGAGGACGAAGGTTTCAGCATGTGAATTCGGGGGGACACAAACCTTCAGTCCAAAACAGACGCTCATCTTACATCCCTTTCACTGGCAGCAGCGTGGGCACAGGCTTGAATCCACCACTTTCTGCTCAGTTCAGCTAAACCACATCAGGGCACCATTTGGCAATTTTTTTTAAAGGTTGTATAATTTATTTATTTGACAGAGAGAGAGAGAGCACAAGCAGGGGGAGCTGCAGGCAGAGGCAGAGAGAGAAGCACACTCCCCGCTGAGCAGGGAGCCCAATGCGGGGCTCGATCCCAGGACCCTGGGATCATGACCTGAGCCAAGGGCAGAGGCTTCACCGACTGAGCCCCCCAGGCTTGTGATCCATTTGCTAATTGAAATGAAGCGAGACTTCCATGTTCTTTGCTTAAATAAGAAATCAAGAAGAGTCATTATTTTACTTTTCTTTACGCATGGGGAAGAAAGGAAAGCCAGACTGATCCTTTTCTGGATGAAGATATAAAATGTGTAGGTATTTCTAATCTGATACAAAACAAGGGTGTTAATTTAAATACTACTGTCAGAGAAAAACGCTATCGATATAATCATTCTTATTGAAAAAAAATTCTTAGCGGTTCAGGGTTATTTTCACAGGAGACAGTGTCACAAGAAATATTTTCCACAGAATTCTCAGAAAACATAGCAACACCCTGCCTGGAAAAAAAAAAAGGGTGAAACTTCTCTGAAAAAGACAACATGAACCAGATAACAACTTTTAATATACAACATCCCACATTCATTTAAAAAATTGTTAGGCATACCATAAGTTCAGAATCCAAGGAGATAAGTAGCTAATCGAATTAGGCTCATAAGTGATTCAGGCAAAAAAAAAAAAAGTCAGCAAATAGGAACATTAAAATAACTACAATTAATCTATTCAAGAAAACACAGAGAATGGAATGAAAAGCTGGTCAGTGTCAGCAAGGAATTTGAGCCCATTAAAAAAAAAAAGAATTATGGGCGTTCTAGAAGTGAAAGAGACAAGACTGAGAATTAGAGTTCAGAGGACGAGGACAAGCACAGATTTGTCATAGCAGAGGACAGTGTTTGCTAACCACACACGTGGTTGTGTCCCCGGCGTAAGGAAGAGATTGAGTTATCTTGGATCCTTCTGCACAGAACCACACACTGTCCCCCGACCCCCATGCCTCCCCTGTTGCCACGTCAGATCTTCAGGTTAAATCAGTATATTCAGTGTTTGTATTCTTGGGATTATTCTTGTAAAGGCTATCACAGCTGAGACACACGGTTTGCTAGGATTGCATGTTTTCCTTTTCTTAAGATTGTATTTATTTATTTATTTAAAGAGAGAGAGCGCACGTGAGCAGGGGGAGGGGCGGAGAGAGAGGGAGAATCTCAAGTAGACCCCCCTCCCCGCTGAGTGCGGAGCCTGATGTGGGGCTCGATCCCATGCCCCAGAGATCAGGATCTGAGCCGAAATCCAGAGTCGGATGCTTCACTGACTGAGCCAGGTGCCCTGTGGTTTTTTCTTATAGAAAAATGTTTTCCAGGAGTTAAAAATTGCCCCAATTTTTTATCACCTTAGTTTCCTATATTCTTCTCAATTAATCTCCAAAGTCTCAGTAAGATTATAAATCTCTTCCCAGTACTTTCAGACACATGAGGGAAGCTGGCAGTTTGTTTTCTGGCTGGAATCCTTTCTGTAGGAGTCTCTGTGTGCCTCCTGTGGCCGGGACTCACATCCCGCTGGACCAGCCACACAGCTGCCATCTGTGAATTCTTCACTGTCATCTGGGGAGTTCACGTCCTCTCTCCTCCGAAAGCTCTCGGGCTCCCCAGCTCACTCTTCCACCCAACAAATACCGAGCACATCGTCTGTGCCGAGCACCGTTACAAGCTCTGAGGACGAGTGACACACTCAGCTAATCTGACACATGGAACAGATCATTTTCTAACAACTCCCCCGCCTAGGAGATAAAATTTCCAGTAAAATCATGTTCTAATAAACAGCGGTCATTGTTTTTATAGCTGTTTTAGCTTTAAGGCAATTAGCAAAAGAGAACAAGTTTTCATTTTAAAGATGATTTTCAAATTCTGTCAAATATGTCATGTATGAACTAAAATTTTTCTTGCCAAAAATGTATGATGTGTGTTACACTTCACGGTTCAGATGTATAGGTTGTAAACACAGCAAGAGCCCCAAATTTGGACAAGCGTTCCCACCACACTGTCCTTGGCACAGCACTACTGAGGATACATCAGTGAACAAAACATGATGAAGGAAAACTTTCAGCCTCATAGACCTCAGAGATTATAGTGCAAGGAGACAGACCCTAGGAAATAAATAAGTAACATGCACAATATGCCAGAAAGTGCCAAGTGCTATGGAGGAACAGAGGAGCAGGTGGGAGGGAGTGGTGGAGGAGGGTTACAATGTTACGTAGATGTCAGGGAAGGCTGAGAAGGGGAGGTTTAAGAAAAACCCTTAAGGAGGTGTGAGCTGTCGATACATCTAGAGGGAGAGCATTCCATGTTGAGGGACCGGCAAGTGAAGTAAGAGACCCTAAAGTGAGAGCATAGCCAGAATGTTTGAGGAAGAGAAAAGAAGGCTGTGTAGCTAGAGCCTAGTGAGCAGGGGAGCGAAAGGCAGAGCGTGAGTTCAGAGAGGAAATGGTGTGCCGTGAGCTCCTGAATAAGACGGAAGGCTCCGGGCACTGACTGAGATGTGGGAGAGGAATCACAAGACAGACTAGGGGTTTAACAGCAGCGCTGGCAGCTCCGTCGAGGGTGAAGAAAGACAAGAGTTGAAGTCAGAGCTTCTCGGGGGCCCTCGAAACGATCCAGGCAGAGCTCCAGCCTCGCACAGAGGTGGCGGCCGGGAGGGCGTGAACACCTGCAGACAGACGGGGGCTGTATGTCGAAGGAAGAGCCGCCAGGACTTGCTGACCGATCGCATAGGGGATGGGAGAGAAAGGGAGGAGCCAAGGGGTGTTCGTGGGAGACGTGAGGGCCAGGGCTGCCATCCGCTGAGCCGGGGACAGAGCAGAAGTGAGCTGGGGGGGACGAGCAGAGGTTTGCTCGCGCACGCGAGGTCTCAGGTGCCTGTTACGTCACTAGTGATGCTATTTTACGGGAAGTCACGTCTCCTGATTTGGAGCCCAGGGGTGGGGGCCACGCTAAAGCTGCATCTCTGGGAGTCCCAGTAGACAGATGGTATTTTCACGTGTGCGTCCACGAGGTCACAAGGGTGTGAAAGGGAGGAGGTCCAACCCTTGAGCTGTGGCGCTTGTGGTAAAGGCTTTGTGCATCAGCCCCACGCCCCGGCAGGGCTGAGGGCGGCCAGCTCAGTCCCTCCCTTTAAACTGCCTCCTGCAGGGTAAGGCCTCCCCCACACGGAGCGGCCT
The DNA here is from genome assembly GCF_024610735.1 of Ursus americanus. Classification (NCBI taxonomy): domain Eukaryota; kingdom Metazoa; phylum Chordata; class Mammalia; order Carnivora; family Ursidae; genus Ursus; species Ursus americanus. The sequence goes on along the minus strand of NC_142140.1, from coordinate 62,158,604 downwards.
AAGCCGCATCGAACCCGTGCCCAGTGTGGGAGGGCAACCACCAAGCCCCTTTGCGTGAGTCCAGGCAAGCTCGGAGGGCCCGCCAGCTCCACAGCTCCCTGCGCATCGCATCGGCGCGTGTCTTCCTTGCGTGGCCATCCTGGTCCCCTCACGGCCTCATAGGGACCGCACTCAAGAGCACGCCCTCTCCCTCACGCCTGCGTCCCAGGGACCCGAGCTCAGCCGGTACTCCAGCTCCAGAGTGAGAGACAGCTGGCTGTTCGCAAAGGAGGCCAACGAGCGGTGGCCAGCTGGCTAGGAAGGAACGAGTATGGTTTCCTGCAGGAGCCCTTCCAGAGAGCGGGGCACTAAGGTGCAGGCTGGAGGTTCTGGGAGAGGCTTGCCAAGGGGCAGGCCTCCCCCGTGCTGCCAGTCTGCTGTGTCCTTTGGAGAACCCGGCTGTCCTTACTTGCATGTCTTTTCTCAAGATTGTCCAACTCATCGGATAGGAATTTCCAGGGAAGGAAGCTGTTGGCCACCAGCATTTGGTGTGGGAAGGGAATGGGGACCTCACGGATCATTCTCTAGATTTTCACTAACCCCCCTGTTCTTGGACTGCATCTCCCCCATCCTCAGCTGTGCATAGGCGTCCTTGACCTTGAGTCCACAGCCCAATCTCTCTAGAGAGTGAGCCTCCGGTCTCCTGCGCGCCCGAGGGAGGGGCAGCGAGGGGGCCCTGTGGGTGGGTGGAGGGCTGCCTGCAACTAGCAGCCAACACGGTCTGAGCTCTGTTCATGTCCTCTGAGCCCCTCTGAGCTCATCTGTTTTTTTTTTTTTATTATTAAAACAATTAGAAGTGCACACAGTGAACTAGTTAAATTGGGAAGATTTTCTTTGCCTAATTCTTGCCTATTTTGTGTAGATGATTGTGCAGGATATTTAATAATGCATGAGATTCTCTGCACTCTGACACTCACCCATGCCTTTCAGACACTTCCCTCTCCTTCGTCTTTCCTTTCTGTTCTGTTCCTAGTCAGTGCCCTGTTCTGGTTCCCCCTTCTGGCCCATGCTTTAAAATATGGGTGTTTTCACAGCACTAGCAACAGCAGCTCAGTTATGGAAACAGCCCAAGTGTCCATGGACTGATGAGTAGATAACAAAGATGTGGTCTACATACACCAGGCGACATTACTCAGCCGTCAGAAAGGATAAAATCTTGCCATTTGCAATGACATGGATAGAACTAGAGGGTATTATGCTGAGCGAAATAAGTCAGAGAAAGACAAATACCATATGATCTCACTCATGTGTGGAGTTTAAGAAACAACAGCAAAAAAATGAGCAAAGGAACAAGAAGAGAGAGAAATAAAGAAACAGACTCTTAACTCTAGTGAACTAACTGAGGGTCACCAGGGGAGGAGGATGGGGGATGGGTGAAGCAGGCCATGGGGGTGGAGGCTCTCACCTGTCGTGATGAGCACCAGGTGACGTGTGGAAGTGTTGAATCGCTACATTACACACCTGAAACTAATATTACACAGTATGTTACCAGAATTAAAATTAAATTAAAGAAAGAAAATAAGTAAAAGAAAAGGAAAGAGAAAAGGGAAGGAAAGGGAGGGGAGGGGAAGAGAGGAGAGAAAAGGAAAAAGAAAACCTGGGTGTTCCTTGGACTTTCACATCCTCTCGTTCTGTATACGTCCGCTCTGCAATCTCCTCCCAGGGCTCTGAAGGCATGAAGACCTCCCTGGGTCTAAACCCCCGTTTTCAACACAGATTAAAACACATTTCACGACCCGCTCAAAGAACCTGTCTTCCTTTGTAGCTCCTGAGCTGGGGTCAAAAAAAAAAAAAAAAAAAAAAAAAGCATAGAGATCCTGTGGGGCGAAGAATCAGACAGTTAGCTGAACGCATATTACCGGGTCCCATCGTAGAGGACTGAGGAGGAAAAGAGCATTGGGACGGGTTATCCAGGGAAATTATAACACTTGGAGAAGCCCCAAACCTCCGCAGAAGCATCTCCCACTGGCATGAGAGAACAGATTTATTATTTTTATTTTTTTAATAATATTTTAAAATTATGTTAGTCACCATCCCTAGTTTTTGATGTAAAGTTCCATGATTCATTACTTGCGTGTAACACCCAGTGCGCCAAGAAGATGTGGTCCATTTACACAATGGAATATTACTCAGCCATCAAAAAGAACGATTTCTCAGCATTTGAGAGAACGGATTTAAACCAAAAACACGTACCCGCCGTCGTACATATCTAATCTCTGTGTGACAGCTGGGTTGTTGCTTGGGGGGAACGTTCCTAGAACTTGATTTTCTGACTCTCCCCGTTAGGTGAAATTCCCGAGTTAAGCGGGCATCCAAGAAAGGGAGTCATGCTCCTGGCAGCCCGTTAGAGATGGGCCTCCCTCACCCTCCGGTCCTGGAGAGGCCGCCCCTTCCTAGCTCAGGCCCACACTTGCCGCCTCACCAGAGGAAGACCCCCGTGCGAGAGAAGCAAACGATGCCCCCCCCCAGGACCCCCTCCTCACCTGAGCCAGCAGTGGGAATGGGGCCCCCAGCCTTCGGTGGCACGCACACTCACGCACAGCACACGAGTAAGTGTACGACACATGCAAATGTGGAATCAGGTTCCGAAAGAGAAAGCTGGCATATCAGACCGATTCAAGATCTTTTGTTTAGTAATGGCAACACGATTCCAAGGACTCTTCTGGGAAGTGGATTTTGAGGACAGTTCACCAAGGAAAAGGGAATATGATTTGCCACTGGCCTGAAATTGGACTCGCCGGAGATCGTGAGTTGGACATACTGTTCTGCGCGTCTGGGTGTGTTTCCAGCAGTTTGCCAGATTCGGCGGTAAGTCGCCCGGGGCAGTTCTGGTTGATATAAAAGGAAGTCTAAATGCCACAAAACCCTGGATTTTGCACAGGAGGAAACTCTAAGACTTGGACACAGAAAAACACTGGATTCGTCCTGTCGTATATGCCCCACCCACTGGCACACTCTCCCTTGAGAGGGCCCAGAAGTTTCTCCCCTCGCGGAGAGGAGAAGCACGTCAGCATAAGTGACACCAGTTCTTTTCAATGAGTTTTACTGGCTTTGCTAAAATAAATAAATAAATAAAAATCAATGTTGCTCAAAAGGACATGTGGGGGTTGTCCAATAAACATGTGCTTTATTTCCTCTGCTCTGTGATTTTTCATTTTAACAGTAGCCTTCATATGAAGTAAAATTATTCATTCGATTACTCCCACTTTAGAGTAAGGTCTCATAAACAACGAAGAATTTCAGAAAGTACATTTAAGAGGACAGGATCACCATTGAAATAAGCATTTATCAGAAAGATTACACCATCTTTGGGGCGCCCGGGCGGCTCAGTCGGTGAAGCGTCTGCCTTCGGCTCAGGTCATGATCCTGGGGTCCTGGGATCGAGTCCTGCATCGGGCTCCTTGCTCAACAGGGAGTCTGCTTCTCCCTCTCCCACCACCACCCCCCCGCTTGTGCTCTCTCTCTCTCTCATGAATAAGTAAAATCTTTTGAAAAAGAAAATTAAAAATATAAATACCATATGATCCAATAATTCCACTCCTGGGCATTTGCGCAAAGGAAATAAAAACACTACTTCAGAAAGATGTGTGCACCCGACGGTCATTGAAGCATTCGTTACGATAGCCCAGGTTTGGACGCAGCCCAAGTGTCCACCAGTAGACAAATGGATAAGGAGGGTGTGTTATATATGTGATGGAGCGTTACTCAGCATCGGAAAGGGTGAGCTCGTGCCATTCGGGACAACCTGGCTGGAGCTAGAGGGTGTTATGCCACGTGAAGTAAGTCAGACTGACAGAGTCAAATACCGTATGCTTTCGCTCACATATGGACTCTAAGAAAACAAATGAGTAACTTCAGCTTTTTAGCAGAATCCGACCTATAAATACAGAGGACACACTGAGGGTTGCCGAGGACAGTGGGGTGGGAGTGGGTAAAATGGGTGAAAGGGAGTGGCAGGGCCAGGCCCCCCGTTATGGAGTGAGTTACAAGAATAAAAGGCCCAGGGTAAGGCACAGAGTCAGTGATGCTGTCATAGCGTTGTGTGGTGACAGGTGTGCCTTGTGGTGAGCAGAGCGTAACATGTAGAGACATCGAATCACCATGTTATACACCCCAGAGTAAGGTAACACTATGTGTCAACTATAGGCAAATTTTAAAAATAAGTAAATAAATACATAAATAAAAATCTCAATATAAAGTGTTCTTCAAGGCTTTTTACAACTACTGATAGCTGGTGTGATATAAACTCACATATTTTTTCATTAGCTAACAACTCAGCAGGGATGAGTAAAATTTTCCTTTTACTCATCCAGAAACTTAACAGAAAGAATGAATTTTAACAAGAATGCTTGTTAAAATTTTATTAATTACAATTGTTCTGCACAGTTAACATGTGGACTTTATTTTTCCTTCTCAGTGGGAAATATTTATCTCTTAACTAATAGTCTGTCATTTCATTAACATATTTTTTCCCTTAAAAATATGCTTTTACAACATGTAAACCGTAAGACTCTGTCCCTTTGAGACTAATGTAACCAACATGTGCAATGTATTTGTGGAAGGGTTAGAAATATAATTAATAACAGAGCTCTCGTTTCAAAGACTGGGAAGTTTTAAGATGTCATTTTTTTCCTGACATACCCCTTCCAGCCTAAAGAGAAACTTCCTTAAAAGACTGTCATATTTAAAACATTGTCAATTTTGGCTTTATTTCTACAACCTGGCCATTCTTTGGGATTTCTTATTTTAGGTTTTTATAAGCACTTACTAATTTCTCATAATTAAAGTGGAAACTCTTTAATTGTAAGAATCTTATTATCTTTATTTTCTAATACCTCTAATTAAAGATGCTCTCTGAAGGAAATTAGTTTTTTGGTTTTTCACAGAGTCTATATAGTACTGATCCTTGGGGAATTGACAACTCCAGCAAACATACTGTTTTCTCATCAGAAAATCCGGAGTCTCCACTAGACTCTTCGCATTTTCTTGGAATTTTCACTCCTTAGTCCTCAATTTATGTGGATTTTGACTCAAGAATATATCTTGAGTCATAATATCTCATATTCAAACAATGTGGAAAATAATCACTCTCGCAGCAAGTGCAGAGTATATGGAATCTCTTATTTCAAGGAAAGAAAGGGGTGAAAATAAATGCATTCAGAATAGAAAGCACAACCCTGACCCAAACTTCACCTCCGTTTATACTCTAGAATGCAGCAATGTTGAGAGCAGGCAATTTCTTCAGGTTACTGCTTTCCCTCTTGGGGACCACGTGCTCTACACTTGGTCCAGCAGGATTTCAGGAAAACTCACTCAGTGGAGTCTTCATGCCCCCAAACAAAGGAAGCCCAACTTTTGGAGCTAGAAACATTCTTTCCAAAAAGGGCGATTCGGCCTCTGAGCTCTGCTACTGGAGTCAAACTTCACCTGTATTCCATGGACACATACCCAATGCCTCTGTCAAAAAAATGTCAGAAACAATGACCCACAACAGTCCTAATTCTTTCACTTCCCAATGTGTGGCGGAGACTGCTACCTGTCCTGCAATGTCCACTCTAGCCTTACTCCATACAATTCAAAGTACAGCCTACTCCTGGCTAGCCAACCATCCCAAGTTCCCAGCCTCCTCTGCGGCTCGGTGTGGTCACATGACAGTCCACTCCCACGAAATGCAAGCAGGTGGGATGTCCGCCATTACCGGGGCAACACCTCAAGACTGGACTCTTTCTCTTCAATATTCTCTTCTTTTCCTTCCCACTTTATTGAGGCATTACTGACAAATAAAAATTGTATATATTTAAGGCATACAATTTGATGTTTTGATATATGTACACATTGTAAGATGATTCCACAATTGAGCAATTAACATATCCATCCCCTCCTAGTTACCTGTTTTTGTTTTATTTTTTCCCATTAGAAATGTGTGGGTTTTTTTTTTAATAAGATTTAATTTATTTTTTTGTGAGAGAGAGAAGAGGGAACACGAGTGGTGGGGGAGGGGGGCAAGGGGCTGAAGGAGAGAGACAAGCAGACGCCACGCTGAGCAGGGAGCCCTACGGGATGCGGGAGTCGATCCCAGGACCCTGAGATCATGACCTCAGCGGAAGACAGACACTCAACCAACTGAGCCACCTGGGCAAAATTAGTTTTTTAAGTTAGGTTTTGTTTTAATTCCAGTGCAGTTAACATACAGTGTGACATTCGTTTCAAGCGTACAATATAGTGATTCAACACTTCCATACAACACCTGGTGCTCATCACAGCTGCCCTCCTTTATCCCCATCACCTGTTTAACCCATCCCCGACCCCCTCCCCTCTGGTGACCATCAGTTTCTTCTCTGTAGTTAAGACTCTGGTTCTTGGTTTGCCTCTCTCTTTCTTTTTTTCCCCTTTGCTCATATGGTATTTGTCTTTCTCTGACTGACTTTCTCACCTAGAATTATGCTCTCCAGCTCCATCCATGCCATTGCAAGTGGCAAGATTTCATTTTTCATGGCTGAATAATATTCCATTATATATGTATGCCACATCTTTTTCATCCATTCACTAGTTGATGAACACTTGGGCTGTTTCCATAATTTGCGTATTGCAGATAATGCCACAGTGAACATAGGGGTAAATATATCCCTTTGAATTACTGTTTTTATATTTCTTGGGTAGATACCCAATAGTATAATTACTAGACAGTAGGGTAGTTCTATTTTTAACTTTTTGAGGAACCTCCATACTGTTTCCGCAGCGGCTGTACCAGTTTGCATTCCCACCAACCGTACATGAGGGTTTCTTTCTCTCCACATCCTTGCCAACACCTGTTGTTTCTTCTGGTTTTGATTTTAGCCATTCTGACCAGTGTGGGGTGATGTCTTGTAGTTTTAATTTGCATTTCCCTGATGATGAATGATGTTGAGCATCTTTTCATGTATCTGTTGGCCACCTGGATGTCTTCTTTGGAAAAATATCTGTTCGTGTCTTCTGCCCACTTTTGACTGGATTATTTGTTTAGGGGCTGTTGAGTTGTATGAGTTCTTCATAGATTTTAGATATTAGCCCTTCATTATCTATGTTATTTGCAAATATCTTCTCCCATCCCATAGGCTGCCTTTTAGTTTCGTTGGCATTTCCTTTGCTGAGCAGAAGCTTTTTATTTTGATGTGGTCCCAATAGTTTATTTTTGCTTTTATTTCCCTTGCCTCAGGAGACTTACCGAGAAAAATGTTGATATGGCCAATGACAGGCAGTTACCTTCTTTTCAAATGAGAACAATTAAGATCTACTCTTAGTAACTTTCAAGTATAAGATACAGCGTTATTAACTGTAGTCACCATGCTGTCATGGTCTCTTCCTCATTCCTACCGGTTACAAACCAACCTCAAACCCACAGAGGAGTATAATGACCTATGGGATGGAAGAAAAACAAGTTGAAGGCTCTGGAATTGAGGTGTAGTGCCCCTAACTGACTCAAAATGCCAGCCTGATGGGTACAGTGAGGAGAAACGTGGTCCTGTCTTAGCTGCTGCATATTTGGGGTCTCTTCGTTGTAACAGTATATCTACCCTAATACGCAATGTCCCCATCGATTTTCTAAGCAGGACAGCTCTTTAGTATTGTTCTTGCTGGTTAGGGACAGGTTGGTAGAAGCAGGGAGACTCCCCACATCACAGCACCACTGGTTTATTTAGAAAAGACAAAATTTTTAAAAATTTTTGCTTCAATAAAAAATCTAGAAGAATTATTACTTTATATTTATGCATGGGGGAGAAGGAGGAAGTGCCAATGATCCTTTCGGCATAAACAAAGGAAATTCACAAGCATTTATACTTTTTGAAAAACAAAAATGTCCATTTAAATTTTTTGTCAGAACAACACATTATTAATTAAAATCAGCCGATCAGAATTATAGACTTCCTAGAGGTGAAGGAATACTTCCTTAGGTAGCAAAAATGTCTAAGTTCTGGTGAATTACAAGACTACTTAATTGAGAAGAATATCTGTACGAATAGTTTTACCAGGCAGAATGCCACCTACTTTTCTCTGCAGCTGCAGGAGAAGAAGCAACATTTTCTCTTATCGTGCAGAGATTTCTTGTACCAGTGGTTAGAAGAGCCTAGAGTTTCAAGGCCAAGCATTGAAATTCCATTAGTAAATCTGGCCTAGGATGCCCAGAATTTACAGTGGGGAAAAGAAGGCAGAATAGGGTCATTAGCAAATGGAATACAAAGCATGTAATATTTTACATCCATAACCATAACTGACGTAGAGTTGCTACAGTAAAGTGGATTTGAAAGGATTACATATAAACTGATTATAAAGAGTATATGGAAGAGAAGGCCCATAAGAATTTCCAAAGACATTTTGAAAAAAAATGTATATCAAAATATAGGATAAAACCATTATATGTAAGAAATCTAGAATGGTATTGGCACAATAAGAAGAAGACAGATCAGCAAAACAGAACAGAACAGAAAAAAACAAAAATATATAGAGAGAAGCCTAGACTATGATGGAGAAACTTCAAGTTTATGGAGAAAGGATGAGCCATGTAATAAGAGGACTCGGGATTGTTCAGTACCCAATATTTTCTTAAGGTTAGATCCCTACCTCACACCATACCCCAAAATAAACTCCATGCAAATAAAAAATAAAGCATGAAAGCAAACTATAAATTATTAGAAGAAAACATAAAAAGTACCACTTGTATACTTCCAGGTACTGGGAAGGACTTTCCAACTACAATAAAACAAACATACTGTCGACATTTTTCTTGGTTCAGAAAGGTAGGGAAATCCTGAAGTACTGTTGTGGAAGCTGACATGTGTATGAGTCGAGTAAGCAAACAACCAAGGAGACTTTTCATGGACCAAATGGCTATTCTAGAGCTGGAACCTAGATGTTAAGCCTAGGGCTCCATACTAGACCGGGGCATTGAGCTGGTCTCTCAGAGGGCAAAAGTGGTCTCAGGTGAGCAGCATCCATCCCCTCGGACTCCGGACATAAGAAAACTGCAAATTATCTGTAGGGAAGAGCAACCCTGGTTTAGGCCCTTGGAGCTAATTCCCACCAGGTAAAAGAGTTCATAATCAGAAATCATCTAACCCAAAAGGAACAAAAAGCACTATGAGTGAACACCAGCGGATAGAACGACTGCATATTTAGCCAGGGATTTCAGATATTGGATTTCTCCAATACAGAATACAAATTAACTATTGGTAAATGTATAAAAAAATAAAATAAAAGATGGAATAAAAAAAAATAAGCAAAAGACTATGAAAAAATCCCAGGACGTCTCAAGAAGAGCTCAATAAAACTAAGGATCCTCATAGTCAGATTATGGAAAGAGTAATAGAAACAAAAGCTTAAAAGCACTCAGAGAGGGGGCGCCTGGGTGGCTCAGTCATTAAGCGTCTGCCTTCGGCTCAGGGCGTGATCTCGGGGTCCTGGGATCGAGCCCCGCATCAGGCTCCCTGCTCAGTGTGGAGTCTGCTTCTCCCTCTCCCTCTGCCCCTACCCCTGCTTGTGCACCCTCTCACTCTCTCTCTCTCTCTGGCTCTCTCTCTCAAATAAATAACTAAAAAAAATCTTAAGAAAAGAAAAGGAAAAAACATGTTGGCGAGGGTGTGGAGGAATTGGAACGGTCATACCTTGCTGGTGGTGTGCAATCTACATGGCCATCGTGGCAAACATTCCGGCAGCTCTGCAAAAAATTAAACATGGAATTACCATATGGACCAGAAAGGTGCGCCTAAATGTCACTGTGTCACTGTGACCTTACTTTTTATTCTGTGACTTCACTGGAATTTAAGGGGCGTTAGAGAACATCCAGACCATGTGCCATGGTTTTCTCCCCACAAGCCTGTCTGTAAAAACCCTGTGTCAGGGGCACCTGCATGCAACTCTTGATCTTGGGGCCACGAATTCAAGCCCCACGTGGGGCTTACTTAAATAAAAACAATAAAAAGATTCATTTCCAAAAAGCAATGGGATTTGAAGTTTTCTCTGTCAGGGAGTGAGGAGAAAACCAGCAAAATGAAAGTATCTGACAAGGAACCCATAATGAGAGTGAAGGGGGTGGCTCCCAAAGAGAGAGGGTGTGGTCCCCAAGGAGAAGGGGGTGTCCCCCAAGGAGAGGGGGGTGCCTCTGTGTTTGACTTCCAAGAGCCCGTCCTATCATTACTTAAAATCTTTCAGTAGCTGTTTCCTAAAGGTCAAGCCTAATTTCCTGGCACCATGTTCATGAGACCACCCTTCCCAGCGCCTCTCTTCCAGCCCCCACTGCTCCCGCTGCCCCACTCCCCAGCCTCCCCAGCGGCATTATTTCTGCTGCCGAGACCGTGCCACATGCTCTCGCCACATCCCCGTACTGAACTCTACCCCACCTCTCAATGTATATTTCCTATTCTTGCTTTAAGCATCAGACCAAGCATCACCCATAGGTCTTTTGCCAAATTAAACAATCCGAGGCAAGAAGCAACTTTGTTCATCTTGGAAAGGAAATGGTTTGGGCTGGTATGTACCGTGAATTTCTGCTTTAAAATATCCACAAAATGAAGTAATTTCAATACCCACAGACGGTCATATTAAGAAATGAAACTTCTAAGTTTATTTTTCCAAAATTTTCATCAGATACAAAAGTTGGATTTTATTGATTCCTTTGTTGTCACTCATTAAAATAAGGAAGTTTTTTTGTTTTTGTTTTTGTTTTTCAAGATTTTATTGCTGGGGCAGCTGGGTGGCTCAGTTGGTTAAGTATCTGCCTTTGGCTCTGGTCATGATCCCAGGGTCCTGGGATCGAGTCCCGCATCAGGCTCCCTGCTCAGTGGTGAGCCTGTTTCTCCTTCCCCCTCTGCTGCTCCCCCTGCTTGTGCTCTCTCTTGCTTTTTCTCCTGTTCTCTGTCAAATAAATAAATAAAATCTTTTTTTTAGAATTATTTTTAGGGGCGCCTGGGTGGCACAGCGGTTGAGCGTCTGCCTTCGGCTCAGGGCGTGATCCCGGCGTTCTGGGATCGAGCCCCACATCAGGCTCCTCTGCTGGGAGCCTGCTTCTTCCTCTCCCACTCCCCCTGCTTGTGTTCCCTCTCTCGCTGGCTGTCTATCTCTGTCAAATAAATAAATAAAAAATCTTTTAAAAAATTCTATAATACAAAGTCAATGTGTTGCATAGAAAATTTGTATTGTATCACTATGGAGTAAACTTGTTGATACATTGACACATTTTTGTCCCCAGTTATTGGAATGTGTTGTTACATTTATAAATATTGAAATAACCTTAAAAGGTGAGGCATCCAATAACATTATTTTACTTAATGGTAGAGTTAATAGTATCTAGATTGTAGGAGAAGACAATCTACAAGTTGTTTACTGTCACTTAAGAACTAGAAATCCACTTCCAATAGGAATTTTGATCTTTAAAGAGCAAGGTTGGGTGAAGAGGGAACATTACTGCACTGGAGATTAAACCCAAAGTTCGAAACGGTGCAATGGCAAGTACTCACCTAATGAGAGGAAGGACGCATTTTGGACTGGAGTGTAGGGTGAGCTTTGTTTTTATTTTATTTTATTTAGGATTTTATTTGTTTATTTGAGATAGAGCAAGAGAGAGAGAGAGAGAGATCATGACCAGGGGGAAGGGGAAGAGGGAGAAGCAGACTCCCCATTGAGTAGGGAGCCGGATGTGGGACTCGATCCCAGGACCCTGGGATCAAGACTTGAGCTGAAGGCAGACGCTTCACCGACTGAGCCACCAGGCGCTCGTAAGCTTTGCTTTTAGTTTGAAAATGGTTTTGGAGGTTTTGCTAAGTGTCAGTCCAAAAACTACCTGATGAGAGGGGATATTGAAAGATGACTGTTTGAAGTTGATGAAATGAACAGGATGAAAAGAGAAGATCTCTTTAAAAATTACTCTAGTGTGGTCATTTTAGAACTTGAAAATGGCATGCAGTGGTTGGTAAATTAATAGTACTTGAGTGATGACCGTGTAATTCTCGGCTTTAGATAGCTGGCAGGTCTCTCAGAATACATGTGCATTTGATAAAACAGCTGCGAATCGTGACCGTTTGAACATGAGTTCTGTCAAGATCCTGTTTGGTCCCTGAATAGGCTTTTTTTGCTTAAGAAGGGTTTTCAAGCTGCTTTGAAGTTTGGCAAAAAAGCGCGCAGGACACCTCGTATTTTATAAGGCAAACGATGCGGAGTGAAATGTATCCTGTCACTCGGGGGCCACAGGTGAGAAATGACTTGCAATTGAAAAAATGTCTCATTTAGTTCTAAGCAAGGGAAAATGGTCTCTTAACAATACTACCGGGGCACTGATGAGGCCTGTAAGTTAGAAACTAATAGAAGATTCTGTGCACAACTCAAAAAAAATAAATAAATAAATAAAAATAAAAGGATTTTATTTATGCATTTATTTATTTGAGAGAGAGAGAGCACGAGCGGGGGGGGGGGGTGCAGAGGCAGAGGGAGAAGCAGACTCCCCGCTGAGCAGGGAGCCCGATGCGGGGCTCGATCCCAGGACCCTGGGATCACGACCTGAGCTGAAGGCAGACGCCCAGGCACACCTCTAGCTAATTATTTTAATTTGGACCTTTCCAGCTGGGGAACTGCAATCGGGTTATAGATATGCCCTCCCCCCCCCCCCCGCTCCCGGTTTTCTTCCATTTATCACTTTCTAAGTGAGCCAGGAGACAAACATCTTGAGAATTGCCGTGTGAATGGTTTGCGTCGGGCTGGGTCTGGCTTCAGGACCCGTCCAGTTAGGAAGATGTGCTACGTTCTTTGGCCAGTATTTGCTTTGGGATAGTTTGTTCTAACTTCTTTTCTTTCATTGTCTAAATATCTTTTTGTTGCCATTAAACTCGATTTTGTTTCAGAATCATGTTTGGCTCATAAAGGGTGTGGGGTAACATGTATGGACACCCTGTCCCACTCTTGAAGCAGTTTATATACACGTGGCTGTTATCTGCCCCGGGGGAGACCCGACTGATGAGGGAGGCAGAGGGAAGAGAGGCCAGAGTAAAATGAATCCAGTGTGGGCTCAGACCATGGAAAGGGGACTGTTTGCAGGGTGGGGACTGCGGGCGGTGGGACTGCAGGCACCAAGGGGTGGCGCATGGCTCGGGTGGAAGGCGCGCTCAGATGGCCACGCTGTTTTCCACCAGGCTGGGCAGCAGGTACTCATAGGGCATGTCCAGCTTTGCATTCCGGGTCTCAATTTCCTTCTGGAGGACAGTCAGCTCCTCCCTGAACTTCTGCAGCACGGCCTTGGGTCCAGGACCTGAGAAATACTCCTCCTGGTGCTGGCCCAGAGCCACCTGGGTGGAGAGAGAAAGGCAGCTCAGAGCCTGGGACCCTCAGCGAGGAGAGCCACAGGCCTGGCTGCAGCAGCCCCTTCCTGGGAGCCCCCGGGGCGCCCCACCCGCACCATCAGAGGCTGGCGTCGGCCCAGCTGCCAGACAATGGACATCTGCAGGGAAGCCTGATGGAAGTTGGGCAGTGTCGCCATCAGTGTCTTCAGTGTCACGTCCTTGGTGGTCGGCGGGGGCATCCTCATGGTGCAGGGCGCGTTAGGGACCCAAGAGTACCAGTCCAGCTAGGGAGGGGCACATATCTCGAGTCAGTGCCTGCGACGCATGGAAAGCCCTTAGCGCAGCTGCACCCAGCGCCGGCCGCCACTGTGGGTGCAAATTCCCAGCTGCCCCCATAGTGAGTACCTGGCCCAGGTGGGTGGAGGAATGCTGGCCGGTACAGGTGAATATGCACATGGTGACAAAGTGGCACATCTGGTCCCGGGTCTGTAAGGAGTTGGGGAAGCCTGCAAGGGGTTCCGGGGAGTTAGCAGAGCCGGGAAAGGACAGGCGTCAGCAGGGACGCCGAGCACTCTCAGAATACGTGGGCGCCGACCGCAGACTGAGTCGGAATGGGGGTGGGGGATCGGCTGGGACAGGCCCACCCAGTGGGGCACTGGTGTGGCTCCGCTGGCCCACAGAGCCAGTCAGTTACCATTCAGGTCTGTAGCAAGCTGGCTGACGTCACCCTGGTAACCACAGTGGGACTATTTACACCGTGGAAATGGGCAAATGCTACAATTTAGGGTTTTGGTTTTTGTGTTTCAGGGAGCTGGTTTTTAAACATTTACGAGCAAGCAGTGGTCCCACTGCGTCTGGGACCTAGAGGGGTTCTCTTAGGGCATAGTATGGGGCTCTGTGTCTAGCGGCTAGGCAAGGAATCTGGGAAGGCCTTTGGGCATTCTCATAGGGTTGGAAATGCTTCTGGAAGATTGCGCAGAAGTTAGAGAGGATTCTGGAGAGGTTCCCAGGGGAACTATCTCGTATGAAAGGTCCCGGGGGGCGGGGGCTAATCTTACCCCGGTCCTGGGCCCCGCGCAGCCCGACCTCAGTGATCTCTCGACACCAGGACTGAAGCTCCGAATCATCTCTCACGGCCTCGTCCGTCTTGTAGTGGAGCTGCACCATGACCTGCACGTAGCTGTCCCGGGGGCCCGCACAGCGGAAGCTCGCTGGCAGCCTCCCGGCCCGGGGCTCCCCCTCCTCCTCCTCACCCCCTGGCCCCCCAGCCGAGACACAGACCTCCCGTCCCAGCCTCCGCCCTGCCTTCCCCCTCCTCACCGAGCCAGGATTTCCCACAGCCGCAGGGCATCTTGGGCGTAGAAGGAAGCCTTGACTCCCAGGAGCCCCCGGTCGGCCAGGTCATCAGGGGGGCAGAAGGAGCGATAGGTGAGGAAGGCGCCCGCTCGCTGGAGCAGCTCCACGTGGCCCCCGCCACCTGTGCTCACCACCTGAGGAGCGAAGGCCAGGCAGGGTCAGGCAGATCAGCCCGCCCCGATCCCACGGGCCAGAGCCAGAGGGAGGGGGGCCCTGGGATGCCCCTGCTCCCCTCATACCTGGTCGAAAATTCCCATGTCAGAGACAAGCCCGTTCCTGGCCCGGACGTTAATTTCCAAGGTATAGCGCAGGTGGGGAATGATAAGCTGCAGGGACAAGAGCGGGGAAGGGCAGAGTCAGAAAAGAGCCCGGGAGAGTCCCTTCCTTCGGTGGGGGACGAGGGCGAGGGGGGTGTGGATAGTGGCCCCCCACTGAGAATGCACGGTCAAACTTGCCTGCCTCTGGAACTTCATCTCCTACCCTCTCCCCTTTGTCCATTCCACTCACCTTCTTTCTGTCCTTCAAACAGGCCAAGCTTCTTCCTGCCACAGGACCTTGGCACTAGCTGGTCCCTCTGCCTTAACCATCTCACGGCTGGCTCCTTGTAGTCTCATTCTCAAAGGAGCCTTCCCTGACCACCCAGTTTAACTCACTCTCACATCACCTGCCCTGATTCTCTGCATTGCACTTATCACAGCTGATAGGCTCCCATACAGTCGTTATCGCCTGTTAGCCCTTAATGGATATGAAAATCCCCAAAGATCAGGACCTCGCCTGTCTTGCTTCACACCAGCATCTAGAATGGCTCTTGCCCCACGGGAGGGCCCCAAGAAAACAAGTGAGTGGGCGGCTACTCCGTGCCCATCGTCTGTAATGAGCCCGGCTGCTACTGTTGTCCTGAGTACCCCCAACTGGTGTGTGGATTACTAGTTTAGGACTCTTCAGAAAAATACTAGAAAAATACTTCATGCTATGTGGATGGTCCTGTCTCGTGGGAATCCTCGTTCACTTGTGTGTACTGTTTATACAGCGTACATACATCTGTGCTTTATACGTAAAAAGGGTAAGACTTCTCACGCCTCACCCCGCCGAGGACTCATTTTCGCCTCCTTGGGAGGACATGCTGGCCTGTTCGGATGGCACAGCAGCCGGTCTGCCACCCCCGGCTCGCTTGTCTTTCGGGGCTGGCTGTCCCCACCCTGAGTCCCCAGGGAGGGTGCCTCCGGACACCGGGCCGTGCCATGGGGCAGGGAGAGGGGCAGGCCGGAGCGAAGGGAGTAAGGAGCTACCTTGAAGATGGGGTGTATGGACGGAAGGCACCTCATGGTGGCCACAGTGATGACCTCCGCCATCAGGTGTCCCCGCAGCAGGTGAGACTGCAGCTCGTGCATCTGGAAGTCAGCGCTGCGGACCCAGCACTTGGCCAGGAGCCAGGCCATCGGGGGATCCGTGGGCAGGAAGAGCGGCGGCGGGGGGGATCCCACACGTGGCAGCTGGAGCTGGAGCGGGGAGCAGAGAGTGGGGATGAGTGCCAGGCGCCCACAGATCCCCTCACCCCTCCCAGTCGGCTTAGCTTTGCCCACCTGGTGATGGCTGGTCCCTGCAGCCTCTGCTCTTCGCCTGCCTCCCCAACCCGCTCAGCCCAGCCGCCCCGCGCAAGATGCCTGTTGCAGAAACTGCTCCCCCACTGCGACCTCACTTCCCCTTCGGTCCCTGCAGCGTGGGCAAGATTCAAACCCTCTACTTCCTCCGTCCCACACTCTTGCCACACTGCCTCCATGCGGCTGGCTATGCCCGCGTGCTCAGCTGTCACCGGCCACACGTCACAATCTGGATATTCCCCCATTACCTCAAAGTTGGCCTCCTGATTTTCCTCTTTCTTTGTTGCATTTCTACAGAAGCCTTGCCTGACTCCCCCTTTTCCTCTCTCCCTGACCCCAGGCCAGTTTAATTTTCCTCGGCACCCCACAGCTGTTCCCCACATCGGAGCCCATCACCTGTGCTTTGGACAGTCGCTGAACCCACCACCCTAATCCCAGGATCCAGCGTCCCCCTTCTCGGCCCGTCCTGAAGGCAGGTGCCCATCACAGCAGCCTTCCCCAGCTTCCTGTGTTCGGGCCCCCGCAGCCCGTACCGTGTGGCCCCCTCCCTCACACTGTTCCCCAGCGCCCCAGGATGGCTGTCTGCTGAAGATCTAAGTCCTGAGCCTCCTCCAAGGCTCACGCCGCCTCCAGAGGGCCCTCCCAGACTGCTCCGTCCTCAGGGACTTCCTCCGTCCTGGACATTCTTGAGATTCGCCCTGGACATTCTTGAGATTCGCCCGGCCCGTCTCTCCAGCCAGACCCCAGCGTTCCTCCTTTCCCATTTCCTCCCCGGTGCCTTAGGCCTCTGCACCGAGTGGGGACTCAGTGAAGCGGGGTGGGGGTGCTGAGTGGGAGTGCAACCACTGGGGAACAGAACTCACCTGGATGACCATGGGCAAGAGTTTCCCATCAGGCTGCAGTTTGAGCATGACCAGAGGGGCAGCCAGGTGCTGCTGGCTGCACAGGATGACATTGGCCTTGACCCCGTCCAGGAGCGAGAAGTCCGCCTCGAACAGCGTGCTTGTCTGCATGGGGGGGCGGTGGTTAGAGGGCGAGGGCTGCTATCATTTCGACCCTGTCTCCATCACCCCGTCTCCCTCCCCCCCCCCCAGTTCACTGGTCTCACTCTGGGAGGAAGGCACGTAGCTGCGTTTCTCATGACCACCCCCGATGTCTCCTGTCAAATCCCTTCCTGCCGACCAGCGGGCAGCTGGGCCCCCAGTGGACCCCGCCCCCGTCGCACTGCGCGCCTCGTTCAGCACCTGCAGCTCCTGCTCCAGCTGGTCCTTCAGCTCCTCCATCCCCGGAGGGAACACCAGGCGGGAAGGAAGACTCGCAGAGCGCCTCAGAAGCACGGGGTTCGTGCCGTTGAGAAACTGGTACCCAAACAAGGCGTCCTCTTTCCAGGAGTCCCGCACCTTCTCTGGGGATGGCAGTTGTAGAGGACGCTATGGGGTCGGATCCCATCCCCGCCTGACCCCAGCCTCCTAGAGGCACCCAGGCCTCTGGTCTCCCGGCCCTGGTTCCCTGGATCGGGTGGGGTCTGGGGGTAAGGATCCTGGGAGAAGCACTGGGGTGGGCTACTGACCGGCCAATTTGCTCTGGCCACACCAGAAAATCCGGTTGAAGTCATCCAGATCATTCCAGCAAGTCAGAACATTCAAAGAGTCTTTGATGGCTAGGTCTGCCAGCCTTCGGGGAAAGAGAAGCCGAGAGTTTGAGAGTTACGCTGAGAATCCCACTGATAACCACAAGCACCCACCCCAGGCTGGCCCAGCCCCATGCAGTCCTAAGCCCTGCAGCCTCCCCTGCACCAGAACACCCCCCTAATGCCCGGCCCCCCTTGTTCTCACCCCTTGGCCAGCGAAGCCTCAAAATCAATTTTCTTGTCTTCCAGAAAACGCTCGTCTACGGGGAGGTCACTGATCTTGGCCCCGGCCATATTGAGAATTAGCCCATCCTTCCAGTTACCCCATCTGTGCAGAGAAGTGAAAGCAGATGTGGGTACTAGGAAAGGGTCAGGAGCGCCTGGCCGGTCGCCGGGCGGTTGGGGTCGGGAGGGGTCCGGGGCTGACCGGTAGAGCTTCCTCCTCTCTTCCAGCTCCTGCTCCCTGTGTTGCTTGAACAGGCCTTGAGGGTCGTCTCCCACGGTCCGGCCTAGATGTGGGGAGGAAGGCACGGGCAGCGAGGCCTCTCCTGAATGCCTCTCCCGGTCCCGCCCAGGGCGCCTCCGCAGCCCGCCTTTCCCGCTGGCCCTGACCCTTCAGCATCACCCCCTCCTCCATCCTCCAGGCCAAACTGCCTCTTCCACATCCTCCCTCACCTCCAACCCCCACCCCCACCCCCGCTTCCAGCCCCGCCTCCTGGCTCCGCTCCCCCCACCAGGCCTCCTCCCACTCCCAGCCCCGCGCTCACCGGTGCCCTCGGGGAGGCTCAGAATGCCGCTGCCCTCCACCCAGCGGTAGCAGGGGAACCTGAACTCGTCCCCACTGGCCCCGGGGCCCTGCACCCAGATCCAGTTGCAGAACCAGGCGTCGTCCTGAAGGAAGTGCCGTTTGTGCAGTTTCACGAACAGCAGCGGGCCCAGGTACTCCTGCACGTCCACCTTGAACTCCGTCTCCTGCGGGCGACAGAAGGGGCTCAGCATCCGCGGGGCGCGCGGCACTGGGCCCTTGGACTGAGCCGCGCTCCCGCGGGACGCCTTCCGTGAGCTTCTGGGAAAGGCACGCGGAAGGAGCCAGGAGAAGGGGGCGCGCACGGGGCAGGTGCGTCGTCGTGAGGCGGCGGAGGGAACATGGGGAGGTGCACTCCTTCCTTCACTTTTTCCTCCCTTTAGATCTTGTCTGTGCCGAGCGCCGCGCCTGGAGGGAGCGCACGGGTGCGCGGGGAGACGCGGGGCTGAGTAGGCCCCAGGCTGCGGTCGCAGCGCCCTCACCCGCGCCCCCCAGGCTGCGCGCGGACAGCCCACGGCCAGAGCAAGCCTCCCGCAGGACTGGCTGTCTAGGGACCCCTTCTGGAGGCAGCGCTCGGCCGGGCGGCGTGGGAGAGGGAAAGGCGGGGAGGCGTGCCGGGCAGGAGCACAGGGAGCTGGGGCGCAGGGGAGACAGGCGGACAGGCGCGCGACCACATCGTGAAGTCTCGAAGATAAGCCAGGGGCTTGGGATTTGTCCTGAGAACACGCGGGGCACGTTTGAAGCTGGGAATGTTTGGGAGAAATCGCTCAGGCCGCAGAAGGGCTGGGTAGGGCCGCGCGGAAGCGGCGAGGCGGTGGAGAGGGTGAGGGTGACCAGGTTCGAGGGGCCGCGGTGGGCGGGGCGGGGGGGGCGGACAGAGGACGGAGCTCGGGGTGCGGAGGCCCGAGGGGTCCAGGAGACAGAAAGGACCGCGCCTGGTTCCCGGGTAGAGGCGGAGAGGGGGAGGCGCGGGCGACCGCGGGAGGTGGGGGGCGCGAGGGGAGGGCTGGGAAGCGTCCGTGGGACAGACAGCCGCATCTGGCGGGCTTGGAGAGACCCGGACAGGCGGCGAGAGTTGGGGGGTCGGAGCCGGGGCGAGGAGTGGGTGGATGCAACGGGAGCGAGGAAGTGGGCCGAAACTTCGGTGTTCTCATCTCCGGGCTTCTTCCCCCGATCCTTCCGCCGGCGCCCCCATCCCCACGCGGTGCGGGCGAGAAAGCCTGCGGGTCGGACACCTAGCAACCGCGGAGAAGGCTTGAAAGGGCAGCTTTTGAGAATAGAGGGCACAGGAGGACTGACGGCCCGCGCGATGCAGGGCCCGCGAGTAGCGGGTCCGCTCCGAGGAGGCCGAGCGCAGGAACACGTCCCGAGCGCGCACCGTGCTTGGCGTCCGGGCCGGAGGCTCCCACGCGCCCCGCGGCTCACCTGGCCTCGCGCCGGCCTCAGGCGCGTCCCGATCGCCGCCTCACCGTGCTGGCCCACCAGCCACAGCTGCACCTGGTTGTTGGAGCCCGCGCACAGCGAGGAGCCGGTGGACACGCGGATGCGGTAGAGACCCATGCTGCCCGAAGACGAACTCTGCGTCTGAGGAGGAGGAAGAGCGGACGCGCTAAATAACCGAGCCCGGGACCCCGCCCCTCGGAGGCCCAGCGGGTCCGCGGGTGTGGTGCCTCCCGGGTCTCCGGGTCTCCGACCGATCCCGCCCGTGGCGGAGCCCAAGAAGGCGGGCCTGGCGGGGGCCCCGGGATGCACAGCGTTCTCCCGGTGGGAGGAGAAGGAGGGAAGGGGGAAGCCGATGAGGGAGGATTGGGGCAGAAACCGTGCAGAAGCAGGAATGGACGCCTGGCCCAGCAGACAGATGGAGCGGGTGGCTGGGCGCACACACTGGCCTCACGAGGGGGCTCACCTCTGTGAGGGTGTTGCTTAAGGTTGCAGGGCAGGGTGGAGAGGGCAAGGAGAGCCGCTCTGCAGGAGCGTGTGAATAAGGTCTGTCATGGCCACTGAATTAACTTGATCGACTTGGAGCACTTGGAAGCCCTCCCTGTGCCAAGCGCTGGGGCTCCGTCCTTTCTAGCTTCACGGCCTCTACCTCTCTGCGGCCTGCCTGCGGGATACAAACCCAAGCTTCTTGGCGGTCAAAGCTCTTGCTTACGGGCCTGCCCTCCTCGCGCCTCATCCTGCTGCTGGCCATCCTCCTCTCCCCTCTCTCCCCTTGGGGTGGAGCCCCTGTTTCCCAGAACCCACTCTGTTGTTTGCTTGGCAGTCCTTGTTCCTGGAAAATTCTGTTCTGCCTTCTCATCCCTGGTTCGACCAGTTTTTCAGAGAAGTCCTCCCTGGCGATTCCAGCCCTCCCCGCTTTCCCCCTCCAGAGCTCATCAGCTTTCCTCTCTATGCTTTTGCCCTGTGCATGCTTCTGTTATGGCCCACTTGCGAGGACGGGAATTTGTGGGTACGTCCACATCGCCAGCCCTGCTGAGCTGCCCCTCGGTGGGGACCACATTCCCAGCAGGACCGTCTTTACTTCCCCTGGACTGAGGATAGTATCAGGCTTGTGGGGGTCAAGAAGTGTTTGCTGGAACACACTGGAAGATCCATTATAAATAAGTCCTTCCCTGGGGGGGGGGCAAAGGCAGCCGACTCCCACGCTCCATAAACACAGGGAGAGTGAGACCAACCCCAGTGCGGCCTCGGCCTGGAGTACTCCACGCCCCGTAAAACAGAGGAGGCAAGAGCAACACGTCTGGAATGTGTATTTTCTTGTTTACTTGTTTGGTGGGAAGGGCTTTTACCTGATCCCAAGTGCAAAAGGTAGAAAGAGCTATGCCCCCCCCCGTCTCCCTCTCGACCCCATGCCACCCCATTTCCCCACCTCCCTCAGTCCCTTGGACGTCTCTCTTTCCGAGGCACGTTCACAAGCAAATACGTGGCTGTCATTTTTGTCCTTTTGCTGCACGTAGTCGCACATGGTACACGCTGTTCCCCGCCTGGCAGCGTGAATCAGGAGATCTTCCGTGTCCGGGACTTGGCGGCTCCCTCGTGCTTAAGGGTGCTGCTGTGTTGATGTAACCACAGATAGTCTGCCGGCTTGTGTCCGTTGGACCTTTGGGTTGTTTGCAGTCTTGCAGAAGTATAAGAGAAGTGTTTTCGGGGGCGCCTGGGTGGCACAGCGGTTAAGCGTCTGCCTTAGGCTCAGGGCGTGATCCCGGCGTTCCGGGATCGAGCCCCACATCAGGCTCCTCCACTATGAGCCTGCTTCTTCCTCTCCCACTCCCCCTGCTTGTGTTCTCTCTCTCACTGGCTGTCTCTCTCTGTCAAATAAATAAATAAAATCTTTAAAAAAAAAAAAAAAAAGAGAAGTGTTTTCGCCGGAGCCTGGGTGCCAGTCGGTGAAGCGTCTGCCGTTGGCTCGGGTCATGATCCCGGGGTCCTGGGATGGAGCCCCGCGTCAGGCTCCCTGCTCAGCTAGAGTCCGCTTCTCCCTCTGCCTCTGCCTCCCCCTACTCGTGCTGTCTTTCTCAAATACATAAATAAAAATCTAAAAAAAAAAAAAGTGTTTCCGGGGCACCTGGGTGGCGCAGTCGTTAAGCGTCTGCCTTCGGCTCAGGGCGTGATCCCGGCGTTCTGGGATCGAGCCCCACATCGGGCTCCTCCGCTAGGAGCCTGCTTCTTCCTCTCCCACTCCCCCTGCTTGTGCTCCCTCTCTCGCTGGCTGTCTCTGTCTCTGTCAAATGAATAAATAAAATCTTTTTTAAAAAATAAATAAAATAAATAAATTAAAAAAAAGTGTTTGCTACAAGAGATTACGGGGTATACACATCATCTCTCGAATGTAGGAATATATGTAGTACAAAGTCCCGGAAATGGCATTTCTGGGTCAAAGGCACGTGTGCATTTGTCATATGAAAGTTGGCCCCCCCCCCCGTAGAAGTTGTACCGATTTACACTCCCGTGAGCGAGGTCACCGTGTGTGGAAATGCTCCCTTTCCCTCCGTCTCGCCGCAGCCCACCCGACGGTGACACACGTGCTCCCGTGTGGCTTTAACGTCCGTTTCTCTGGCTCTCAGGGACGTGGGGTGTCTTTCCAAATCGCAGCAGCCATTTATAGTTCCTTCCCTGCGAGCTAGCTGCCCCGTCTTTCTGCTGGAGTTTGGTCTCTTTCTTCTTGACATGTAAGAACTATTTGTACGTCAAGGAAATTAGCCCTTTTCCGGCTCTGTCGTGACTCAACGGGTCCCAGTCGCAACACTGGTTTTTTCCTACCCATGCCGACGCCTCGGAGCCCAGATCGTGGCCTAGGATATCATTCTCCACTAACTCCGGGGGTTCCGCAGGGGGTACGTGGAGCAGGTCGAATTCACGATATGCCCGGAACAGGCGATTGTTGCTAAAAATTTTTTAAATTAAAGGAAGGGCACTCTCAAGAAAGTCATAGGCGATACTGACAGGGCACGATGTCCAATTAGAGGGGCTCCCACTGGCTATGTTGTGACATTTTCAGGAGCAAAACCTAACTAAATGGGGCCAGTTAAAATAGTAACTATATGGGGCGCCTGGGTGGCACAGCGGGTAAGCGTCTGCCTTCGGCTCAGGGCGTGATCCCGGCGTTCTGGGATCGAGCCCCACGTCAGGCTCCTCCACTATGAGCCTGCTTCTTCCTCTCCCACTCCCCCTGCTTGTGTTCCCTCTCTCGCTGGCTGTCTCTCTCTGTCGAATAAATAAATAAAATCTTTAAAAAAAAATAGTAACTATATCAGTTAGAATGCTTTCTGTTGCAAGTAACCAGAAAAGTCTATTCAAAATGGCTCAGACAGTAGGGAAAAATTATTATCTCAGAAAATAATGAGTCCGTAGGGTGAGTAGGCTCTACTGTCGTTTAGCTCAGTGGCCACACGGCTCCAGCAAGGAGCCAGGCTTTGGGTTTTCCATCCTTCACGAGTGAGCTCGCCGAAGAGCAACCTCCTTGGTACAATGGCACTGCGACTCCCGCAACCCCGTGCAGACACCACAGCTCACAGCGGGACAAGAAGGACCGTTTCTTCCCGCGCCTCCCTTTTTAAGAGCGGGAGAGGCCAGAGCCCCGACTTCCAGCCGCATGTTCAGGGTAATTCAGAGGTGGGGCCAGCCTGAGTCTGCTCACTAAACAGGACTCACCTCCCGAAACTTCCATGAAGGGTTAAGGAGCTTTCGCTCACCTCCGTCCCCAAGGGTCATTGTGACTATGGGAGCCAAGGACCCAACTTGAAGAAAGCATCTCGCCTCTCGGCCGTTACTGGGAGCCGTGCACAAGTTGGTGTCAGGAAACGTACTCCCACCCTAAGCCCGGGAGCCTGGTGCGGCGGCCGGTGGACAGCTACGAAGAGCTCCAAAACGCACCTCCTGGATTTTCTCCAAGACTTGGTGTTGCTGGCTTTGCTGGCATCGTCGGACTTCTTTTGGCTGGAGGTTCGGAAATAAAGAAGCCGGTGTAGCCACCTGGGTTCCTGGAATGAGCTGTCTGTCTGCATTATCCACAACAAGCCGCTCATCGTCTTCGTCCGGGTCCGTGGGGAGAAAGTGTGTGACTGGGGTTTACGAGGATTCATAGTCGTAGATTTGTGGAAGGAGAACTTGCAGAAGCCAAGAAACGTGAAGACTTCCCCTGGGAATAAGGAGAATGTTCCATGCTCAGCCCATTTTAACCAGTAAACATTGGAAACTCCATGCAGTAAAGAAACGGAGTGCCACGGAAACACGGCAAGAGTGCTGAGGCTGCTTCAGCCAAACGGGCTTGTGTGATGGACCCAAAGAGGGGCCACGACGACCCCCTGGCTGAACACAGGCTCATCGGGGGACCCACCTCCAAATAGCCATAAGCCCTAACTGACCAATGGGCTACTTACAACCAGGCACAGTTACCAAAAAGGGGAGACTTCCATAGGGCCCCATACCTGCTCCCTTCCCCCCTTAAACCAGCCCCCACCCACCGGCTCCTCACAGACAGTCTCCCCTCTGCTGTCCTGCCCCTGCCCCCTTGCAGTGTATTCGGTCAACTTCTATCGCCTTTGTTCTGCCTCAGGTGAATTCATTCACTGCTCGCACTACAGGCTTCCACCCGATCCTTGCCCCACCGTTGGGGGCCCCCGTCCAATTTAGAGACTCCCCATTTAGGCATTTTGAGAAGTCAGTACTAAATGCAGTAACTTGGCTTTCTTCTCCAGGAAAAACTACACTGTGCTGCTTTGTCGTCTCCGGTGATGCTGCAAGTGGACTGATGGGAAATCCTTTCACCTAGAGATACTGTCCAGCCTTAGAACTCCCCATTCTCGTGTCGTTTGTCATGCACGTAACTAAAATGCCAAGTTAAAAAAAAATTAAAAAAGCAAAGCAGGGGAAGCTTTCATGGAAACCATCCAGCAGCCTCTTCTTATCTATTTTGGCCCAAACTGGGCACCAAACCCAAATCCTTCAAGCTGGCAGGGGAGATGGAAACACGCCATCCCCCCGCCTTATCAGGATTTCCCCGAGCCACACAAGGACGGGTGGACGCAGAAACCCGTGGGCCCCACCAGCAAGTAAACAGGGATAGTGGATTAGGGAGTAGGCACCCAAGGGTGTCTGCTGCAATTAGTTTGGGAAAGACCTAAATTCATAATAACAGTAAAAAGAGAAAATTCACTGTAAACCGTCACCAAAAAGTATAATACAGAAGAGAGGGATTCCATCTGGATTTCTGGAAGTTTTTATAGGTTTTAATAAGAAAGGGAAGGTTACTAGCTGCGAACGTGGGTGCTTCTCCTAAGAATACTTCTGTTTGTAATGAACAGATATCTATCCATTCCCACTGGTAGATAGAAGAGGATTACAAAACAGGCAAGTCTGTGTGAGCCAGAGTCCCGGGAAGAACAGCAGCCATTCCCAGATCAGGGCATGCGCTTCCCGTGACAACGAGGTAGAGAGGAGGTCCAGCCAGTCACCTGGGGGACCGGTGCTCCTGCTCCACAGTCGGGGAGAAAGGGAGTCCCGAGATGCTGAATGAGCTGACGTCCTCTCGAGAAGCGCTCGAGACATGAGTCCCCCAGATGCCCCCTCGACC
Organism: Ursus americanus; assembly: GCF_024610735.1. Lineage (NCBI taxonomy): Eukaryota > Metazoa > Chordata > Mammalia > Carnivora > Ursidae > Ursus > Ursus americanus. Next base: position 62,132,800 of record NC_142140.1, on the reverse strand, counting down.
ATAGTAACACATGACGAGTGCATGCATATTTTTTTAAATAATACTAACAAAACAAGCCAGTATACCCAAATGACAGAACAAGGGTTCCATAACTCTGGCCAAGTGAAACCAAAGGACTACCTCATTTCAGGGAGGAAAAGACAGAGCGAAGAAGCTAACAGGAGGAAGATAAGCCTCAGAGCCCCAGTTCAACCGGCTGAGACCCTCGGTGCTTACGAGTGAGGGTCCGAGACAATATTTTTGGGGGGTGCAGGGGTGGGGGCAGGTAACAAGATTCCAGTAACACCAAGGAAACATCAAAAGAAGTATTTTAGCAACTTTAAGAACGTATCTTATTCCTAGAGAAACATGAGAACAAGAGCCAATGAAGTAAGGATTAAATCCATGATGTTGGGGTTTTAAAATAGATTTAAATAGAACGACAGTGAAGTCTTTAATCGTCACCTGTGTGTTTATTTTGCGTACCATTTAAGGTGCATGCGAAAGAATCATGTTAAATATGTCACTGCGGGTTACGTTGTTGAAGGAAATTTAAGTTTGCAACCGGCGTTCAACTTTAACATTCATATTTCAAAGCTCTGTGGATTATGTTTAATGAAGTTTAGCATTAAATAAAATACACATGTTGGGGGGGTTCTCTCAAAAAAATCCTCAAACTCTGAAAACCCTATCAACAATGAGCATAAGCTCTGTCCAACAATGAGCATTAAAAAAATAAGTGGACGTGGGGCGCCTGGGTGGCTCAGGTCATGATCTCGGGGTCCTGGGATCGAGTCCCGTGTGGGGCTCCCTGCTCAGCGGGGAGTCTGCTTCCCCCTCTCCTTCTGCCCCTCTCCCCCATCATGCTCTCTCTCTCTCTCTCTCAAATGAATAAATAAAATCTTAAAAAAAAAAGCATACACCAAAGCATTAGCAACGATTATTTCTAGGGAGTGGGAGAAGGAACGGAAGGAACTTACATTTTCCCACACCCTTTGGCATTTTTTTGTTTTTAGAGACCCATCAGTTTTTTTTGCAAAATCTCAAAAACGTAACCTTGAGCAAAATTCAAGGCTATAAATGCTATCGTAAAAGCACGAACTCTGATCAAGTGTGGCTATAAAGGGAAGCCCTGAAACTGAAGTTTAATTTTCTTTGATTAATACAATTCAGAAAAATCAAAATGTAGTCAATGACGTTCATCATCTGTGGAAATGACACCAACCTAGTAATTTTCTTACAAATTAAAAATGGGGTTGAGGGGCGCCTGGCTGGCCCAGTCGGGAGAGCGTGCGACTCTTCATCTCTGGGTTGTGAGTTCAAGCCCCGCCTTGGGTGTAGAGCTCACTTAAAAAAAAAAAAGTTAAAGAAGAAATATGGGGTTGAGTTGCGAAGACACCCAACGGTCACTCCCAGCAACTCGTGGTAGATTCAGTGAGCTTACATCGTGATGCAGTTATGACCTGGAGAGGTGAAACCAGGCCGCCTCCCCGCCTTGGTGAATAGCGTCTCTATGGAGGTTCTCCTTTGCTGTCCGCCGTTGTGCAGTGAGGGCAGAGGGCAGATGGCTTTCTCTTTAGCTCATGGGTCTGCAGGAGAAGAATTTCCCTGGAGAAGCTATACTTAAGGCAATATTCCTGAGAAATCCTACCCATCCCTGGACCCGACTGAGATGATGAAATTCTGGACTTCACACTGATGCTTAGATTCGACTTTGGGGTGCCTGGAGAGGAGGCAAGTGTGGGGGGTATGCATCATTGGGGGCCGGAGGGCATACATTGGTAGCCAGTCTTCAGAACAGCCCCCAGTGATCCACACACTCCCCGAGTGTCTCAGGGTTGGTCTGCACAACCAACAGAATATGGCGGAAGTGAGGGTGTAGGACTCCTGAAGCCAGGTCCTAAAAGACATCTCTCACTCCATCTCTTTGCCTGTCTCCCCGCCGCCACGCCGTCTCTTAGGCTGCTTTTCTGGGAGAAGTCAGCCACCATGTCATAAGGACAATCCAGAAACTCCATGGAGAGGTCCTCATGGCAAGGTTCTGAGCCCCCTGCCCCGAGCCAGTGAGGAACTGAGGCGCCCAGCCAACAACCGTGTGAGGGAGCCATCTTGGAAGCAGTTCCTCCAGCCCCGCTCAAGCCTCAGAGGACCACAGCCCCAGCCAACATCTTGACCGTAACCTCCGGGTAGACCTGAGCTGGAACCACCAGAGATTCTCAGAAACTGTGTGAGATAATAAATGTTCGTTGCCCCAAGCTCCTGAGTTTTGAGGTAATGGTATTGCAGCAACAAATAACATGTTCCACGTACTTATTTCTGAACCCTCAAACTCATAAGCTTCTGTCGGTCAAAAAACATGCATGAGGAACTTACCACTTACAAAATGAGTCCTCTTTCAGACATTTGTCCCTTATTAGCACCAGATACCAACCTTGCCCATCCAGCTGGCTCCCAGGGAAACTCCAAATGTTGAAAAGGGCAGATTTCACCAAGTCTGCGGAAGCGCTGTTAGAAAACTGGTCTACCAGCAAAGCACTTGACCAACAATGTTGATGTTGCAAGAAGGGCCACGTACCTGGGATAATTCAGACGGGCTGAGCAGGGTTTCCAGGCACCCGGTTCGTAGATGGCACACCAGCGGCAATCAAAGGGACAGGCCTGGACACCCAGCATAGCTCTTCCACGCACGAGACGTCCACCAGTCCTTTCCGTGTGCTCCCCTCTGTCCCCATGTGACAAGAGATGGTGCCCTCAAATTAAGGGCAGAGGGGACCTTGGATGCTGACCCTGCTCGTCTCTGCGGCCCCTCCCAACCCTCATGCATTAGTTTCCCCCATGGCCGTCACCTATGCATGGGAGCCCTTCCCAATCCCTTTGTGTCGGAAATCCAAAACGGAGACTCAAATACAATAGGCCCTCCTGAAATTGTGGATGAAAGGGCCAGGACCATAAAAACACATATGTTAATGTTGTATTTGACAAGTATTATTTCATCCAAGCAGAGCCCAGTGATATAATTTAGTGATTATAAATATTGCTCCCAACAGTCGTGGAGAAGGGTAGAGGGATTTGAGAGGGCAGAGAGATTGCCAAAAGCTCCGGGCGGCATCGTGAGTTTCTTCTGATAAACCTCTGGACCTTCCATTAATACTCTGAAATGCCTGATGTGTTGTAACTTTGAGTGAAGGACCTGGATTCTGCATCTAAGTTTACTGAAGGGCCATCCAGAGACGCCATGTTGGGTGCTGGGATGAGAGGCAAGAAGTCTATGAAGGCCATTAGTCTGAAGACTCCCCCAGAAATTTGGGGGGAACTTTTGGATTTCTCTAGGCCATGAAAATTGGGGGGGGGGATGGAATAAGAAAATCTCCCTTAGAATGTTAAGGACACGGATGTCCCTAATTGACCATCATGCTACGTTTTGAGGTCCCATCCAGGGTAGTCTGAACAAAGGTGGTATAGCCAGCTTTGGTCCTCACGTTGGTCCTGAGCCAGGAGTGCACCCCCCCCCACACACAACTGCCAAATCTTAGGCTACTGATGCCAGGTCATTTGATGCTAATCCCACACAAGCCTCTATGGTCCTAGGAAATCCACTTCAAAGACAAGGGGAAGTTGTATAAGTGCCCTGACATCAGCCTTAGAGCCTTCGGGGAATGGATGCACAATCTGAAATCGACCGTTCATGCCACTATGTGAACTCAGAGCCTCTGAGCCTAAGAAATCCTCTGGTGAGATAACCTGTGGCCAAAGACCTCAACATCCAGTATTTCCCAGCCTCTGTAGACACCCCATTCCTTAAGAGAGTGGAGGTTTTGGGGAAGCATTTACTCCGTGCTTAAAATTAATCCCCCTCCACCCTGTTCCTTCTGCTGAAACAGGATTCCATTGTCCAGTTGAAGGATGCTGGGTTTATATTTTTTGATAATTATAAATAAAGGTGCTGTAACGATCGTTGCTGTGTGAAACTAGTATTCTCTTCTCTTGGGTAAATACCTAGGAGTGGGGTCGCTGGATCCTAGGGTAAACGTATGTTTAACTTTATAAGAAACCGCCGGACAGTTTTCCATAGTGGTTGTACCATTGTGCATTCCCACGAGAATGGAAAGAAACAAACGTCACCCAGATGAGACTAAACAGAGGCTGTTTATTCACATCTTGCTGGATTGCAAGGGAGTGGGCCACCATCATTGCGGTTGGCAGAGACCCCAAGGCAGGCAGGGTGGTTGGAAAGCTGACGGTCAAAGAAAGGGAAGGCTTCAGCTCTCTTCTGATGGGAGGCGGCTGGCATGGGAAAGTTGTAGGCAGACTAACCACAAATGGGCATCTTATGTGATTGGGGTGGGGGGACTTGTCTTTCTCCAGTTGGTGCTAAATCGGAAGCCAGGGCAAAACTTAGAGAAGCTGGCACTTATGGACCAAATCCTGACTATTTGGGGCCAGTTGCTCAGAGGCTGTGGTTTGGCTTCCTGGACTGGTCGCTGCAGGGGTTGTAGACCAGAGTTCTATGTTTCTATGTCATTCTGACCATTGTCTTTTGGTAGATTGTCTCTCGCCAGCAGCATGTGAGAGTTCCGGTCACTCTGCATCCTCACCTGCGCTCGGTGATATCATCCCGGGGGAGATGGGGGCGGGTGGTGCCCGGTTGTGTGCTCTTGTCCCTTTACTTTGCATTGACTTTCTGCTAATGACTCACTATCGTGAACACCCTTCCACGTCCTTGTCTCACATTTGTCTATCTTTTTTGGTGAAGTTCCTGTTAAAGTCTTGCCCATGTTTTGTTGAGCTGTTTGTTTTCTTATCGTTGAGTCTGAAGGGTTATTTATATATATTCTAGATGTCAGTCTTCCATAAGATGCTTAGTTGGCAAATATTTTCTCCCAACGAGGACAGTCTCAGGAAGCAAGGGTGCTTTTCATCTCTTAACGGTGTCGTTAGCAGAGCAGATGTGTTTCATTACTTGTTAAGTATTTAATTATAATTTTAATTATGGGGACATACCCTCTATCAATCTTTGCCTTTTGTGCATGATGTTTGCCTTTGCCTAACAAAAGGCCAAAAGGCTCTCTCCTATGTTTTCTTCTAGAAGTTTTATTATTTCGTATTTTATATTTAGGTCTGTGGTTCACTCCAACTTTTGTATGAGGTGTGAGGTATGGTTCAAAGTGGATTTTTTAAAAATATTTATTTATTTTAGACAGAGACAGAGAGAGAGAAAATGCTGGGTGAGGGAGGGGCAGAGGGAGAGAGAGAATCTCAAGCAGACTGTAGGCTGAGAGTGGAGCCTGATGTGGGGCTCAGTCCCACCACCCTGAGATCATGACCTGAGCTGAAACCAAGAGTCAGATGCTCAACCGACTGAGCCAGCCACGTGCCCCAAAGTTGATTTTTTTTTTAAGATTTTATTTTTTCAAGTAATCCCTATGCCCAATGTGGGGCTTGAACTCACAATGCCGAGATCAAGAGTCATGTGCTCCCCCAGCTGAGCCAGCCAGGCACCCCAAAGTTGATGTTTCAATGTGATGTGTCCACTGTCAGTTCTGATATTGCTAACCTGTCACTTGTCTCTTGTTTTCTAGGTCATGACTAAAGTTTTATGTATTTTATTGATCTTTTCCAAGAACCAGCTCTTAGTCTCTCTGACCTTTTTTTTCTTTATTCTGTTTTTTTATTTTGCTGATTTCTGCTCTTATCAGTAAAACCAATCATGACATAAAAATCACTATAGCTTTATAGTGTAACACGAAATCTGGAATGTGATGCCTCCAACTTTGCTTTCTCATTGCTTTGGCTGGGGCGCCTGGGTGGTGCAGTCATTAAGCAACTGCCTTCGGCTCAGGGCGTGATCCTGGCGTTAAGGGTTCGAGCCCCACATCAGGCCCCTCCGCTGGGAGCCTGCCTCTTCTTCTGCCGCTCCCCCTGCTTGTGTTCCCTCTCTCGCTCGCTGTCTCTCTCTGTCAAATAAATAAATAAAATCTTTAAAAAAAAAAAAGAATTGCTTTGGCTATTCGACTCTTTTATGGTTTCATACAGATTTGAGAATTGTTTGACCTAGATCCATGAAAAATTCTGGTGGGGTATTGATAGGGATTGTATTGAATCTGCAGATTGTTTTGGGTAGTATGGACATTTTAACAATATTTCTTCTTCCAATCCATGAGCACGGACTGTCTTTCCATTCATTTGTGTCATGTTCAATTTCTTTCATCCATGTTTTATAGTTTTCAGAGTACAGGTCTTTCACCTCTTTGGTTAAGTTTATTCCTAGATATTTTATTATTTTTGGTGCAATTGTAAAGGGGATTGTTTTCTCAATTTCTCTTTCTGCTGCTTCATTATTAGTGTATAGAAATACAATGAATTTCTGTATGTTGATTTTGTATCCTGCCACTTCACTGAATTCATTCATCAGGAAGTCTAGTTTTTCTAATATTAATATAGTCACTCTATTTTTTGTATTAGTATTTTCATTGTATATCTTCTTCAACTCCTTTATTTTTAACCTATTTATGTCATTATAGTTAAAGTGGATTTATTATAAATGGATTATATTTGGGTCTTTTTTAATTCAGTCTGATCATCTCTGTCTTTAATTGGTATTTTATTTTTTAAAGATTTATTTATTTATTTGTCAGAGAGAGAGAGCACGCGAGCACAAGCAAGGGAAGCGGCAGGCAGAGGGAGAAGCAGACTCCCCGCTGAGCAAGGAGCCCGATATGGGACTTGATCCCAGGACCCTGGGATCATGACCTGAGCTGAAGTCAGACACCTAACCGACTGAGCCACCCAGGCGTCCCTTTAATTGGTATTTTAACCCATTTACATTTGATATAATTATCAATATGGTTGAATTCAAGTCTATAATTTTGTTTTTTCCTGTTTGTTCTTTCAGTCTTATGTTGTTCCCCCTCTTCTGTCTTCTTTTTGGGGTGTTTGGGTATTTTTTAGTATTGCATTGTAATTTACCCATTGGCTTTTGGGCTGTGTCACTCTGTATTGTTTCTTAGGAGGTGCTGTAGGAATTATGATAGACATCTCTAAACTTTCACATTCTACTAGCTAATATTTTTACCACTTGAAGTAAAAAGAGAAGCCTTCCGGGGCGCCTGGGTGGCACAGTGGTTAAATGTCTGCCTTCGGCTCAGGGCGTGATCCCAGCATTCTGGGATCGAGCCCCACATCAGGCTCCTCCACTATGAGTCTGCTTCTTCCTCTCCCACTCCCCCTGCTGTGTTCCACCTCTCGCTGGCTGTCTCTATCTCTGTCGAATAAATACATAAAATCTTAAAAAAAAAGAGAGAGAGAAGCCTTCCAACCATGTAAGTCCCTTCATCCCCTTTTACATTATACTTGTCATATATACAATATCTGCATACCTGCAGCACCCCACCAGACAATGTACTTGTTTTTGCTTTAAACAGTCAATACATATTTTAAATAACTGGAGACAAAGAAAATAGCTAAATGTACTACCAAGATATGTACCATTGTTGTTGTTTCTCCTTCATTCCTGAAGTTACAAGTTTCCCTCTGGTATTATTTTTCTTCAGCCTAAAGACATTTCCTTTACCATTCTTTGTAGAGCAGGTCTTATGACAACAAATCCTCATCATTTTCCTTCAGCTAAAAATGTACTCATTCTGGGGCACCTGGCTGACTCAGTCACGGAGCGTGCGACTCTTGACCTCAGGGTGGTATGAGCCCCACGTTGGGTGTGGAGATTACTTAAAAATAAAATCTTCCAGAGGCGCCTGGGTGGCTCAGTCAGTTGAGCATCTGACTCTAGGTTTTGGCTCAGGTCGTGATCTCAAGGTCATGAGATCAAACCCCGTGTTGGGCTCCAGGATGGGCTCCCCGCTCAGCAGACTTGTGGGGATTCTCTCCCTCTCCCTCTGCCCCTCCCCCTACTCTGTCTCAAACTCTCTCTCTCTGCCTAAAATAAATAAATCTTTTTTAAAAATAAAATCAAATTTTAAAAAATGCCTTCATTTTGCCATTATTCCTGAAGGATTTTCACTGGAAATAGAATTCTGGGTTGATAGGTCTTTTCTTTAAATACTCAAAGGATTCATTCAACAGTCTTGTGGCTTCTTTGCTTCTAATGAGAAACCCACAGTCATTCGAACTGTCGCTCTGAGCCCTTGTTCTCTGGCAACTTTAAAGAGGGTTTGTTTTTTTTCCTTTATCTTTGAGTTTCAATAATTGGTCATCTGGACATGGTTTTATTGAGTTCATCTTGTTTGGGGTTTGTTTGGCTTTTTGAATCTGTCCTTTTTTGTCATTCACTAAATTTGAAGAGTTTTCATCCATTATTCAAATATATTTTCTGCAGCAAATTTCTTCTCTCCTCTCTTTCTGCGACTTTGGATTGTGCCCTAGACATTGTGAGACTGTAGGTCCTGTGAAAATCCTCTGGAGAACGTTGGTATTTGTTTGTCCTGATTTAGCAAACAACCAACCTGGTTAGGTTCAGACGGGAAGCTCGGCCTCACCGTCTGAGCTGTGGCTTCAATGTTAATGGAATTTTCAGAGCGTTGCTGGGCGGCTCTGGGTCTGTCCTAGGCACGCACAGCTCTGCGATGAACCCAGGATCTGTGTAAATCCGTACACACAACTGGGGCTCCCTCTGCTCCCGCGTGCGCCTCCGGGGATGTTCCCTGCCCTCTTCAACCTCCAGGGACCTATTTTTACATCCTCTCACTTGAAAGCAGGGGGTTTTCCTCAAGCGTTAGTCACCCGGGCCGCCCTGGGGCCAAGTGGTGAGAGAAGACAAAGCAGGGAAAGTCGTGGGGACTTGCCACCCACACTCCTTTCCTCCACCTTAGCATCTCCCCTTTCCACTTCCTCCCGCCAAAAACGTGGGTTGTCTCAGTTCTAGGTGCCTACTCCATGGCTCTGTGACTCCAGCCACACTGGGCCAAAACCAAGAGAGAAAAAGAGAAAATTTTTTTAAAAGGGAGAGTTCCGGGGCGCCTGGGTGGCACAGTCGTTAAGCGTTTGCCTTCGGCTCAGGGCGTGATCCTGGCGTTCTGGGATCGAGCCCCACATCAGGCTCCTCTGCTGGGAGCCTGCTTCTTCCTCTCCCACTCCCCCTGCTTGTGTTCCCTCTCTCGCTGGCTGTCTTTGTCAAATAAATAAATAACATCTTTAAAAATAATAATAATAAAAATAAATAAAAGGGAGAGTTCCTGCCACAGCCCCGAGCTGGAGGGAGCTTCTTTTCTTAGTTGGATGGCCAAAAAGACAGTTTCTCTCCTTATCTTGACAGCTCCTCCCCGCTGTACAATCCACGCCAGCCCACTCTCAGATCAGAGTCAATGCAAACGAGCACGTCAGCGGGGACAGTCTCCCGGTGACACATCGTTCCTCCGGTTTGGGCTCCTGTCCCGTCTGCCCGCCTTTGTGGACTCGCGCACTCCTCTGGAGTCAGGTGCGTTTGGATCTCGTTCTGAGTTTACCGCTTGCCAGCGGCTACTGTTAAATTGTAATAAGATATCCGGGGAATGGATGGGTGTTGAAAACATGGTGCCCAGCGAAAGAAACCAGACAAAAAAGAACATGTGTCATATGATTCCGTGTTTTGTGAAATATTCACAAGAGGCAAACCCAGAGATAGGAAAGCAGAGCCATGGTTTCCCGGGTTTGATGGGAAAGGAAGAACGGTAGGGGGGTGGGGGACGGGCCAGGGGTGCGGCTGGGAAGAAACTGCATATTTGGGCTTTCTTTTTGGGTGGCAGAATGTTTTGAAATTGGTGGTGATGGTTGCATAACTTTGAATATACTAAAAACACCGCTGAATTGTATACACTTTAAAAGGGGGAATTTTACACTGCGTGAATTACAGCTCGCTACAGTTGTTATTTAAATATACACTGAACACTTAAGGGCTTTTTCTTACTTATTTTCAGCCACTGCGGTATTCTACACGAATACATTTTAAGAATTCCTGGTTGTACAGTCAGCAGCGGACCTAACTACACATGTTCATTTCAAGGGCAAGTTCAGTAGCTGTTCGGAATTCAGGCTCACTTCCGATACGGTTCGTGTCTCCAGCCTAAATCAGGTAGAGAACTCATTCTGAAACTGTGCCAACATCAAAGACAAGTTTTTAAAATTTAATTCCAACCCCTGAAGTATGCTTTGACAAAAAACGAAAACAAAACACACACACACACACACACACACACACACACACACACACACAAAACAAATAACACAGACAGGAGGACCGGCTCAGATCTTGTTCTCTGCTGGAAGCAGCTTTTCTTTCCAGAATCATCTATTTCCGCTGTGAAGCTTTATTAATTTTTTAAAAGATTTTATTTATTTGACAGAGGTAGAGACAGCCAGCGAGAGAGGGAACACAAGCAGGGGGAGTGGGAGAGGAAGAAGCAGGCTCATAGCGGAGGAGCCTGATGTGGGGCTCGATCCCATAACGCCGGGATCACGCCCTGAGCCGAAGGCAGACGCTTAACCGCTGTGCCACCCAGGCGCCCCCCACCCCCGCTGTGAAACTTTAAATGCGATTAATCAGACACAAAGATATCTGCAAACAGCTGGAATCAGCCTGAAACAATGCACAGGAAAACACCAAGCTTTAAACTGTTCTTTGAACACTGACCACAGAAATTGTGGCGAAAGCCATTAGCTATGCAACGAGAAAATGTAAGAAAACAAGCATTTACATTGAAAAAATCAAATTTCAAAGAAGAACAGCATAGATTCCAAAAAAAAAAAATTCTAAGTATGAACCCAAAACTTTTTCCTTTTTTTACTGCAGTTTTTCATTTTTTTATTTGAGAACGTGTACTGGCACGATTATAAAAACAAAGTTCGACGAAGTTCAATAAAAGAAAAAACGTCACTGTCTCAAATTATTTTCTAGCCAGGATTATTATAATTACCCTTTTCAAGTCATGACTAGGAAACCGCACTGAAGGCTGTTAGAAGAGACGTGCTTTGCCGGGTGGTGTATGTAGGGGAGGAGCCCTAAATTCCACCCTGAAACTGACATCACAGCGTATGCTAACGAACCAGAATTTAAATTAAAACCTGAAGAAAAAAACAAGTGATGTGCTTTGGGTGTCAAATGCACAGCTGACCCTGGGTTTTGACCCTAGGAGGACACCTGCGATCACAGCTTTCCCTTGGACACTGGGACAGACTGGACTTGACCTTCCTCCCACCCAGTGACTCACTCTGCTCAGTCTCTTGCTCTGAGTGGACCCTGGAGGCTACCTCAACCAATAGGGCACAAAAGATGATGTTCTGTGACTTGCGAGGCTGGATCATAAGAATTTCAGGCCCTCCCTTCCACCTGGTTCTCTTGGAACCCAGCCGCCATGCTGCCAGGAAACCCAGGCCACGTGGCGGGGCCCCATGTCCTTGTGCCCGCGGACACCCAGCTTCAACCACCGGATGTGTGAGTGAGGAAGCCTTCGAGACGACCCTGGTTCCAGTCGCAGCCTGACTCTGACCCCATGAGAGGTTCCAAGCGAGAACTCCCCAGCACAGGTAACCCCCCAGAACCCTTATTGTCAAGATTTCACATCTCCACGTGTTGGGGTGACCTGTTACCAGCATCAGGGACCCGGAACAGATTTCGGTACCAAGAGTGGGGTGCTGCTGAAACAAAGACCCCAAGGCATGGCGTCGGCGTTAGGAGCAGGGGCTGGGCGGGAGCCTGAAGCCTTCAGGGAGGCTCTTAGTGGGAGCGTGATGCAAAGTCAGGAAAGTCTTACTGGAAACTCCAGGAAGGGCTTACGTATAAGGAGGTGGTCTTGTCATATCATTACGTCACAGTGGGAACTCTGCCCACGATACCCTGGAGAGTGGGGGTCGTACCTAGTAAGCTCTGTGGTGCGAGGAGACCCTTAGACAAAGTACCGTAAGGAGCGCGGGACTCCTCGCTGCCGTGATAACGCGCAGGGGGACAGAGGTGAGGTTGAGGATGAAATGTCATGTATGAACGACCCAGAAGTGACTCTCCTTGTCTCATGCACTCCAGATGACCCACACCACCAAAATCAAGAAGATGGCTTCGGGGCAGAGATCCAGTTCAGGGCATTTTCCAGGAAACCTGGTCTGAAAGGTAAGCCAAGGGCGTAACTGTCAGACAATGGTCAGACCTCAGCAAGATGCAGGGTGGGCTCTCGGACAAAGGCCTTTTAAGGATCTTAAGGGCAGGCCTGGCAAAATTTCTTTGTTAAAATAATAGAGCTTAATTTTAAGAATGTTAAGGGCAGGAAATCCAAACTAGAGAAAAGACTATCACGGAGGTCTGCACACGGATGTTGTCACCGGACTGGATTATAGTTGATTCATACGACACAGAGGGCTCGCGGGCACAACTGAGCCCTAAGCCGGTAGCCACACCTGAGAGGCCGCCCACACCCAGATGAGACCCCGGTTTTAAGCTGCGGCCGTTATGGGATGAGAGTACTTCGCATGTGGGGGGTGTGGCGGGCGCTCAGGGGGTGGACTGTGACAGGCTGTGATTTTCCGCATGTTTCCATGAGGCCATCACGCATGCTCCTCTGTATTACCGACACTCCTCCCTCGGAATGGTGGGGTCTAGCTGCCCTTCGTGTGTACCTGGGAGGACCTCTGGGAGGGTCTCAGCCACAAGAATACGATGGAAGTGATACCCTGTCACTTCCAAGACGAGGTGAAAGGCCACGCTCTCCCCGGTACCATGTTATCTTGAGAGCCTTGCTCCTAGAACCCAGGCCACACCCGACGCTCTGGCCAAGAGCCCGGACTTAGGTGCCCGTCACCAGCCAGTAAGCAACCCCCAGGCACGCAGATGAGGAAGCTTGAGCTGGCTCCAGCCCCAGCAGGCCCCTGAGCTGTGGGAGATAACAGTAACATGACTATCGGGGTTTGCAGTCACTGAGTTCGGGATGAATTGTGACGCAACCAGACAGTTGGAACAGAGGCCGCAGCGCGGGACAGGAAGCAGGAGAGCCCGCGGCAGAGCTCACCCAGACCTTGTCCCAGGAAGGGCCGCCGGGCTCTCAAGGACAGAACTCCACCAGCGAGGCCTGCGGGACCAAACGGGGACTGTGCCCACCGCACAGAGTTCTCCTCTCTGACGTCAACATGCATGCGGAGCCCCCGTTGAATCAAGGGGGGGGACAAAACACGCACAGGCCGGATAGACATCTGGTTTTCAGGCCAGCCGTCAGCTGGTTTTCCCGGCATCGACAGGCCCCGCGACGTTAGGTCCACGCTGATGAGGGTAGAGTAGATTTTGCAAACGAGACAGCAGGGAGGAGAGAGCTGAAAAATTTTAATCTATGTCCAAACCACCAGGAAGCGGCAGGAAATAATGCCCCCGAAAGAGGGCCTCCGGGAAGGGTCCTGTCCCGCATTTTGTGGGGGCAGGGGGGCCTGGGCTCCCACGGACACGCCGTGCTCGGTCTCCTCACCCAGCTCTCGGGCCGGAATTTGTGTAGCAGTCTGGTGGTGACAGAAAATCTTTTTTCAAGAGAGAACGGAACAGGGTGAAGGGGTAAAGATTCTTTTCCTTTTGTAGGGCATTTCCTAGGAGGGCACACTGAGACCATACGTCCGCGGGGGGGGGGGGGGTTCAAGAAGTCTCGAGAAGAATTTCGCACACGCCCAAACCTTGTCATCTGGGAGGCGGTTCAAGGAAACGTAACTGAAATACGAGGGCTGGCCGTTTCAGCGGACTTCTGGGAAACACGTATCGACCGAAAAAGCAAACAGCAGGTCGTGAACACATACCTAACGCAGCTCCGTTACCGACCTCTGCCTCTCTTGCTTTTCGTGCTTAGAAAGCACATTTGCAGCACAGATACCGAGATCTTTCTCTCTCTGTAGCTGGAGAAGGCATTTCTTGTTTGAAATCCGGGGTATTTTTCCCTTCAAATCTTTCAAAATCAAAAGAAAGTTAACGATTCAGCTACCGGATGCTAAGCTCCGAGCAAACGCTGTTACCTAACGAGGTGGTCTCCGGACAAAACGAGAGAGGAGACGGTCAAGTGACCTGACCCTGCGTTTTATTGGCAGACAAACTGTAAAAATCATCATCTGTTTCAAGGAAAACCACACTCAGGTGCGAGCCAAAGACGCACAGATTTTTTTTTTTTTAAATCAGTGGGCGAACTCCAACTTCTCACCCCAAACGCGTTCAGGGCCGTGTGACCGTCGGCAGGCCGGCCTCGAGACTAAACGAAGTCCCTCGTCCGGAACCCGAGAAGGCAGGAGGGCGCGAGCGGAGCCCGAGCCGTGCTCAGCCCGCATCCCCAGGGTTTTCCAAGGAACACATGTGTGAGGCTCGGCGGGCGGCACAGCGACAGCCCCGCCGGGGCGGGGGGTCCCTGCTGTCCGGCCACGGGGGCTCAAGGGAGGCGGCGCGGTTAACCGGAGAATTCCGGAGTTCTTTGTCAACCCCGAGTGTTTTATGCGGGAGTGAAGTCTAGGAAATGGCTATAAACGGAACATGCCTTGTAGAAAATGCCTGAATGACTTTAAATGACGAACAGCGGCTGGTGGATTGGGCCAGTCTGTAAGCCGCGGTCCTTTCGTGTTTACAGAAATGGACCGAAGTGCTAAATGCTGCCACGAAAGGGCACAGCGGGCGGGCAGGTTTATCTTGCGTTGGGTCTGCCCTCCTCCCGCGTCTCAAAATGAAATGGCGCAACAGAGAGGGAACCGAATGCGTTCATTTCTTCGGCGTCCGGCTCGGTCTCGCGGATAAGATCCGCACGTGTAAGTTCGGTCACAGTCAGGGCACAACCCAAACCGCCGGAAGCAGGAACTCTGTGACCCTGGCTCACCCCGCAGACGCTCTCGGGTGAAGGTGCTGGGATCTGGGTCATCTGGAAACGGTATTACAAGTTTCCGCTTGGCTACAGTGCATTCAGATAAAGCCTCTGACAGGCTTGGCCCGGTGACCTGGGAAGGGACATACTTTTTTGCAAACTCCAAATCCCAAGAAGAAGTTGGCCTCTGGGAGTGTTGTGTGCTTTGTTTTTTTTTTTTCAGTGAAATTCCAAGTAATATGGCATCACTTGAAAAATGACACTTAATCTTGCAAACGATTCACAAGAAATTACATGTTTTCAGTTGGGTTAGTTCACTTTGGACTCGATACAGGGCGTGGATTTAGAAGTGAAGGATGAAGTAAAACGCTGAGACCCCCACCCCGCCCCAAACCCACCTACGACATCAGGAACGTGTGGCTGTGGGATTCTGGAAACCCCTCGGATTCAATCCCCGGTAACCTGAGCCCTGGGACTCTCAGAGACACAATTAAGAAAAGCCAAACCCTTGTCAGTTCTCTAATTGAAGACAGATGACGGTCACAGCCTGGAGACTAGGTCAGGTCACACATTCACGGGTCACACGTCTCTGACAAATGACACCACCCAAAGGGTCTGCAAGGACGAGATGGGGTCTCTGTGCCAGGACCATTTCTAACACATCTGAGATCTTCGGATTCCGGGACTGGAAGGACAAAGGTCACTAGCCTGCCTGCCGGGGTATCCCGGCCAACGATCTAGGATGTGCCTCAACTTCCACGTAGGCAGACGCACCCCGTCCCGCGAGGGCTCACGCTTCTCTGGGATGAGTTCGCCCGGGGGGAGCAGCCTGTCCCGCAGGGTGGTTCCCAGGGTCTGGCGGCGGCGCTCCCCCCTTCCGTCCTGCCCCATCCGTGGAGACGTCGCACGTCCGCCACCAACAGGCTTCATCTCGGTTTCCCGAGCGCCAGGCCCGGGCTGAGCTGAGCTCACCCCAGTGTGACCCTCCCCGTCGGTGGTCCCTGAGCACAGCAGGGAAGGAGCCCCTCTGTCCCCGAGGCGAAGAGCAGAGGACACGGAGGGTCCCTACCGCCTCCTTCCAACACAGCACACGGTACACAGAATACATTTCCCCCCAAACGATACACCATCCACTCCATACTTGGCCTGGGAAAGCCGGGCTTTGTCATCATGACGAGGGCACTTCTCGGTCCAAACAGGCAGGACAAATGCTTCTGATGAAGAATGGCCGACCCACCGCCGTCACGCCCCTCTCTCCTCAAGCCCCACCGAGACAGTCAGGAGTTTTTAAACATGTAAACCCACGGGAATAAAGACAGCAGGAGAGGCGCCAGCCAAAGAGGAAAGATGTCAGACAATTTTGCCACTGGGAGCCGTCAACGGATGATTGCCAGAACAGACCAGAAAAAGGCGAAAAACCAGACCGATGGAGGGGGCAGAGCTGGGGTCCTAAAACACCGAGAAGCAAGCCGACTCCTGACACAGAATCCTGAAAAGGCTCCAAAATCGAAGGCACCCGGAACATCTGAAGGCACAGATACAGAAGGACTGAGCACTGGAAAATTCTCTGAGAGTCCTTAAGGGCAGGATCCCCTCCCCCCATCTGCACAGCCGGGCAACCCCTTCTGGGCAAGATGGTCACTTCCGGGGAACACCAGGCGTGGCTGAGAGCCCGGGTGCCACCCTATGCTGAAAACAACCCCCCGGACGGGGACGTCCGGCCCCCCACCCAACCTTCCAGAACACCAGCACATGGGCTTCGAGACAGATGACTCCTGCTCCAGGAAACAGCACGCCCGAGTCACATGACCCACAAATACAGCACAGGTCAAGCAGGTCCGCACCTGGTCCCCTTCCGCGAAGTCCCCCAACACAGCGTCCCACTGCTGCTCAGTGTCTCCAGGGCCTTACTTCTCATTGGAAAGGGAGGTGAGCACCACCAGGTGTTGGAGGGAAGTTTCTAGGTGAGATACAGAGACCACAAACAGGAGAAGAACTTGGAGAAAAGAGAGACAAAAGGGAGCTGAAAAAAATGTTCTAAAAAAAAAAAAATTACTGGGGCGCCTGGGTTTCTCAGTCGGTTAAGCATCTGACTCTCAGTTTCAGCTCAGGTTGTGGGATCGATGCCCACGTCGGGCTCCGTGCTCAGCAGGGAGATTGCCTGAGATTCTCTCCCTCCCCCTGCCCCTCCCTCCGATTGCGCGCGCTCTCTCTCTTAAAAAAAATTATTAAAATCAAAAAAGAGATAAGAGACAATATAAAATAAAATAAATAAAAAATGGAAAAAATGGAAATAAAATGGAAATAAAAATATGATAGCAGAAATGAACATTTCGAAAGAAGGGTTGGAGAAAGTCATGAAATTTCCCAGAAAGAGACAATGCATAATAAGATTTCTTGAGCGGCTGGGGCGCCTGGGTGGCACAGCGGTTAAGCGTCTGCCTTCGGCTCAGGGCATGATCCCGGCGTTATGGGATCGAGCCCCACATCGGGCTCCTCCGCTATGAGCCTGCTTCTTCCTCTCCCACTTCCCCTGCTTGTGTTCCCTCTCTCGCTGGCTGTCTCTGTCTCTGTCAAAATAAATAAATAAAATCTTTAAAAAAAAAAAAAAGATTTCTTGAGCGGAAGAGAAGCGGGGAAAGGTGAAGATAACTTACACAGAAGGAAACTTTCTAGAACGGAGAGTTATTTCCAGATCGATACAACCCACCAAACGCCAAGAGAATGACCACAACCGCGCAGGCCCAGGCACGCACACCACTGCGGGATTTCAGAATGCCGGGCGCAAAGAGCAGATCCTAAAACCTTCCGAAGACAATGTGAGGTCACAGAGGGACTCAAACAAACTTCTGAATGGCAACACTGGAAACCGGGAGACACGGGAAAATGTCTGCAAGAGCCTGAGGGGAAAATGATTTCTCACCCCCCGTACGTGACCAAGTAGTCGATCCAATGAGATTATTTCCAGACAGGCAAGAAGTAAAAATATTTCACGTCCTACGCAGTCTTTCTCCAGAAAGTGGTAAGAGGATGTGCTCCACTGAAATAGGGAAATAAGCCAAGAAAGAGGAAGGCATGCGACCCAGGAAACAGGAGAGGCGCAGAGAATCCCCAATGATGCTGCTGAAGGATGTTTCCAGAATAACACCGGGTCCAGAAAATAGTGAATCGAGAAAGAAACAGGAAGTATGCCTCCACAAATGAATGAATGCATGAACAAGTGATGGCTTACTCTGACTAAATATAAATTAAAATTTAATATGTAGACGTATGTTAAAGTTGTTATAGAGACATCATAAAAGATTGGGAACAGGATGGGTTTCCCCTCACACCGTCTCCGCGGTTTCTTCCTGTTTTCTCCAATTCCCATTTGTCCCAGACTTTCTCTTCCTGCACCTGCTGTCCAGGCAATTCCCGGCTTCCCCACCCCTCCTTCGCGTTCCGCTCACTCAGGTGCCGGCCGTGTTGTTACAAGAGGCCCCGTGTCACCCCTAAGTTCAGAGGTCTTTTTGGGGTGCGGGTCTCGGAGTCCCATGCAGCTGGAGGGACACAAACAGAAGCAGGGGGCTGGAGAGTGTGTGTCTGTCTGTCTGCGTCCTGGTGGCTGAGCGTCCCCACCCTCGATGACCGTGTGGCCAGGTGAGAGCAGAGATGCTTGCCGGCAGCCTGAGAGCGTGTCAGGCCCGCCACCACCGGGGCTCTACGGCACTCTTGGGAAAAGGCCCTCTTGCCGGCTGGGACTGTGGCTGCCTCTGACCGACTGGAAGGAAGGGGTCAGGGCTAACCCCAGAATCGGGTGCTTCCACCACTACGCAGGGGTTAGTGGAGGCGGCCCATGCCTTAGGGACCCGAGAACCAGCACAGGTGGGCTTGGGGGCGGGACGAGGGCACCTGTGACTCCAGAAGTGAGACGCTGGAATTCACAGAAAATCTGAACATGGGCAAAATATTAATTAGTAAGAGTATTCTTTCAGCTATTAAATTTCTTTTTTTTTAAGATTTTATTTATTCATCTGAGAGAGAGAGCACAAGCAGGGGGAGCGGCAGAGGGAGAGGGAGGAGTAGACTCCCCGCTGAGCAAGGAGCCCGATGCAGGACTCGATCCCAGGACCCTGAGATCATGACCTGAGCCAAAGGCAGACGCTTCACCGACTGAGCCCCGAGGCGCCCCAGCTGTGAAATTTGAGCTGACAATTTTATCAGACTGTGGAGGAAAATGTGCACAGTCAGAGGAGATACGGTGTGAATATTTGGGGCCGTGCAAGTATTTAAGGGTAAAGAAGCAAGACGATACGATGTACTCTCAGACGGCTCAAGGGAGAAAAAGACAACGGAGAAAGCGCGTGAGGCAGAACATCACTATTCGGGGAATCTAAGGGAGAGCCTTCTCACCGCGGTCGGCCGTACCGGTACTCTGTTTACTGTGGCTCGATCGCACACGCCAGCACCCGCGTGCACACGCCAGTACCCGCGTGCACACAGCATCTGTGCACACGCACACGCCTGCTGGCTCCCACACGCCAGCACCCGCGTGCACACGGCATCTGTGCACACGCCTGCTGGATCCCATACGCCAGCACCCACGTGCACACGGCATCTGTGCACACGCCTGCAGGATCCCACACGCCAGCACCTGCGTGCACACGGCATCTGTACATATGCCTGCTGGATCCCACACGCCAGCACCCACGTGCACACGGCATCTGTGCACACGCCTGCTGGATCCCACACGCCAGCACCCACGTGCACACATCTGTACACACATACACGCTTGCTTGTTTTGTGGCAGCAAAAGCTCTGGAACTCACCTAGAGATTCGTCAGCCAGGGACCGGTTAAGTAAAGGACGGTACACGCTACTCCAGGCTGAACCAGGAGACTCTATACAAACCAACATGGAAGCGCCTTCAAAGTCGTCGACTCTACTCTCAAACATTAACTGCATCTCAACCACTCCTCCACCGGCCGTCCCCAGAGCCTGGCGGCCCTGCTCCCAGCCCGAGCCTCCCTTGCACCCAGTTTCCAGGAGCAGTCAGGTGCTGGTCACACAACGCCTACGGAAGGAGGAACCCTCGTGCACCGCTGGTGGGAATGCGAGCTGGTACAGCGCCCTGGACAGCGGCACAGAGTCTCCTCCCCAAACAGAGCTACTCCACAGCCCAGCAGCTCTGCTCTGGGTGTTCGTCCAACAGACACACACACACGGATCCCAAGGGGCACCTGCGCCCCAACGTTTACAGTAGCAACATCCACAACGGACCACGGAAAGGGCCTGGACGTCCATCGACAGACGCATAAAGATGGATGTGGGCTACACATTACAATGGAATATTCGCTAGCCATCAAAAAGAATGAAATCTTGCCAATTGCAACAACATGGATGGAACCAGAGTATTTTGCTAAGTGAAATAAGTCAAAGAAAGATATGATATGATATGGTTTCACTCATATGTGGAATTTAAGAAACTAAACAGAGGATCACAGAGAAAGGGAGGGAAAAATAAAGTCAGACGAAAGCAGAGAGGGAAAGAAACCATAAGAGACTCTTCATCATAGGGAACACACTGAGGGCTGCTGGAGGGGAGGGCGTAACTGGGGGATGGGCATGAAGGAGGGCGTGGGATAGAAGAGCCCTGGGTGTTCTATGCAACGGGTCAGTCACTAAACTCTACCTCTGAAACTCCTAATACATTATATGTTAACTCAATTTAAATTAAAAACATTTTAAAAGCAAAACAAAGCACAGAACCCCTAGTATGTGGTCTGCCCAAAGCCTCCCGCGGCGCCCCCCTTGCTGCCCCGTCCTGCTCCCCGCCGTCCACTTGTCTGACCCCATCCCCTTTCTCCGTCTCACTGGCCTCCCTGCTTTCTTTCCACATCCCGAGAACGCTCCCGAATCAGGATGTCCTACCCGCTGCGCCGGCGGCGGGGAGCCTCCCCCCAGCCCTGCACTGCCCTCGCGTCACCTCCTTCCAGCCCTTTATTCACCATCCTCCTCAGGGAGACCCCTGGACCGTCCTAAATGCACGCACAATGTGCCAGCACGCATGCGCACAGGTGCAACGCGGCAGGCACGGGGGCGCTGTCTGTGGAAATCCTTCCACTTTCAGTGTCTGACAATTCTCATCACATGTTGAAAACACGCCCCCGCATCCCCCGATCTCGCCCTCGCTCCCCGCCGCGCACTCGGCACAGCTCACACGGTGCCCGTCTGCTGTCTGCCCCCCACGCAGCCCCTCGAACTTAAGCCCCATTGGGGGGGGTGGATTTCTGAGTTTTGCGCACTGCCCTGCCCCCAGCTGACGAACCCGCGCCCTGCTGTGCCAACATCAAGCCCGAGTCTCGACGCTGTGCCCTAACCACGCAGACACAACGGCGAGGGGAAACGGGGCGCCCCCGCAGCCTCTGCTCTCTCCAGAATCTCGTGACCTAGAGTACTTCCAAAACACGCATTCAGGAGAGAGCGGTGCCGACTACGCACCCGGTACTGTCTGCTGAACGAGCAGATCCCGTGACTCGGTGCAAGGGATTTATCCTTGGTGGTAACGCAGCCCCTCTGTGGGGACGACGAAGGGAAGGCTGGACCCGTCTGCGTGTGTGCGCACACCCGGCCCCGCGCGCACCCGGCCCTGCGCACTCACACCCGGGCCCCCACGCACACCCGACCCCGCGCACACCTGGCCCCCATCCCCGCGCGCACCCAGCCCTGCGCACTCACACCCGGGCCCCCGCGCGCACACCCGGCCCCGCGCACACCTGGCCCCCACCCCCGCGCGCACCCAGCCCTGCGCACTCACACCCGGGCCCCCGCGCGCACACCCGGCACCGCGCGCTCACACCCTACCCCGCAGGCCGCTTCAGGCTGCGCTCTGGGGGACTGTGGCGGACACACAGGGACAAGAAGCCAACCTCTGGTCCCTGCTGAGCGCTGAACCACCTACGGGTATTATCTACGCAAAACAATTTAATCACGAAATTTCTGTGCCAGCCTCGTCCTCGGGGTCATTGTCAACTTTACCTGTACTTTTCAGAATTCAGGTGCTTCCCATTTTTGAAAAATCACTACTGCAGGATTCCCGCACCTGTCCCTCCAGCGGTCCTTAAGCCGCAAGCGGTCCTCTGCACCTGGGACACCTCTTGAACTTGAATTAAAAAAAAAAACAAAAAAAACACAAAGGCTGTTTCAAGAGTAGTAGGGAAATTTGAGTATCACCGTCCTTAAGCGCTATTACTGAATTACTTTTCTTAGGTTTGATGGTGGAATTGTGATTACGTAGGAAAATGTCCTCCACCTCAGCAGATAATGGAGAATTCGGAGAAGGGCCAGCCCTGCAACGGACTTTTCCAGGATCCCACGAGCCGAGATCCACGGGCAGTGACGCCCGGGCGCGTACGCACGGACGTCTGTACGCGACACAACCACACAGAGATACACGCGAGCACGGAAAAACGTCTGCAACTGTGAGGCTACGTGAAGGTCACACGCTCTCCTTCCAGCCGCTCTGCGGGTGTGGAGTTTCTCAAGACAACACACTGGGGGCGATATTTTTTTAAACCTGAGAAAGTTGCCGAAAATCGGCTCAACGTCGCTGAAGAGGCCCTCAGGGTGCACACGCTTGGGAAGACGCGCTCCCCTTGCTGCGTTTCCAGGCCCTTGACTTGTGTTCACACCGCAGCGCACGGATGCCCTTCCCGCTCCCGCACACGAATGGCCCAACGAGGCCGAGGGTCAGTGGCTTTACAGGGACCAGACGCTGGCTGGGGCGTGGCCACGTCTCCACGGCGGGGGAAGGGGGGCGCGAGGACCGCGCGGGTGAGCTTCTCGAAGTCCTGCGGGGCATGGACACGGTCACTGGAAGGCCCAGCTGGGAACTGACTCCTCCGTACCGCTCACGTGTCTCCACGTCCATCACGACCAGGCTGCGTTCGCGCCGGGGGTTGGGGGGTGGGCACGCGTGTTTACACACCTTCACTCACCGGGACACGCAGTGCTCTGACCTCCCACAGCTGGGCCCCGACACGCGGCGCTGCGGCCTCACCCGTGGTCTCAACCGCACGGGCAGCCCGGCACGCGGAGCCCCGCGAGGGCAGAGGCCGCAGTGGGAAAATCTGGACCGGCCCCGCTGCGCCAGCGGTTCCCCTTCTGGACCACGGAGACCACGGAAGGCCACACAGACACGTGGGGAGCGCTACGGGTACCTTGAAAAGCCCTGCTTCTGGCCGGGGACGCGGTGGTGCAAAAGGCGGAGCGGCAGGGGGTATCCCAGGACAGAACTTTATTGCAACACGGGAGGGGGTGCAGGACTAGGACTCAGGCTCTGGGGCTGGGGGTGGCTTCTCGTCATCAGGGGGACAATCGATGAAGTCAGCCAGCATGGCAGCCGTGTCATCCTGCTCCTTTTAGGGACAAAGACGTAAGATTGGAAACAGTCTCACACACACACACACACACACACACACACACACACAGCAGCAGCCCCCCACCCCGCCTTCCCGCCCACCTTCTCCTGGAGGGCTGCTGTTGCCGTCTCCAACTCCGTCTCCACGTCCTCTGCGACAGCTGTCTCCGCGGGGGGTGGCACCTTGTCACCCCCACTCTCAGTCCCCTCCTCCAGCAGGGTCGGGGGAGCCAAGGGCTCCTCTTCCATAAGCTCCTGAGGGGATGGCCCGGCTGGGGGGCTCCCCGTGTCCCGCGGGCCCTCCCCCTGGGAGGGGAGCACCTCAGGGGCCAGCGTGGGGGCGGCCTCGGCCCCCGCCTCCTCCTCAGCCCCCGGCTCCTCCACCTCCAGCAGCAGCCCAGGTTCCCCTTCGGGCTCAGGCTGCACCTTGGGGGACTGGGCAGGGGGCAGAGCGGGGGCCGGGCTCGCGGGCAGAGGTCCGCCTTCTTCCGCCGGGCCTCCTGCCGGGCCAAACTCCACCTCTTCCAGCTCCTCCAGCTCTTCCTCCTCCTCCTCGTCCTCGTCCTCCTCCTCCTCCAGCTCCCCTTCCTCTTCCTCAAACTCCTCCTCAAACTCTTCTTCTTCCTCTTCTTCCTCCTCAAAATACTCTTCTTCATCCTCCTCTTCTTCCTCAAAGTCTTCCTCCTCCTCCTCTTCTTCCTCCTCCTCTTCCTCCTCCTCCTCCTCTTCCTCCTCCTCCTCATCACTGCTGTTGATGTTAATGACCGTCAGGTCCTCCTCCAGGGCGGGGGGGCCGCCGCTGCCAGGAGTCCCTTCAGGAACCAGCTGGGGGGGCGGCAGCGCCACCGGGCCAGGCACGGGGGGGTGGCGGCGGGGGCGGCAGAGGCCCCGGGGCCGCGGGAAGCTCTTCAGGCTCCTCCTTGGCCGGCACAGGAGGGGAGGCAGTCGGTGGCCCGGCTGGAGCCACAGGTGGGGGTGTGGTGCCCGAGGGGGGTGGGGGCGGCAGGGGCGGCAGCCCCTCCGGCACGATCACCACACTGTCGTCTGAGTCGCTCTCCAAGGAGATCTCCACGTCGGACGCCTCCTCCTTATCGTAATGGACAAAGGCCGGTCTGGGCACTCTGCCCCCAAAAGTTTCATCCGGGGGTATAGCAGGTGGAGGAGTGCCGCTAGGGGCAAGGACGGGGTCCTCGTTTGAGCCTGCCCGGTGGTTCTCGGGGCCGGGAAGGAGCCGGGGGGGTACAGATACCAGGCCTGGGACAGAGAGGCCTAAGTGGTTGGCTGTGGCTGGAGGTCCGGGGCGCGTCGGAGGCATGGGACCTGCCGATGGCATGGGGCCCGCCGACGACATGGGGCCCACCGAGGGCATGGGACCCACCGAGGGCATGGGGCCCGCGGTATGGAAGGGGGGGGCCCTGAATGGAGATGGGGCCTCAGGAGGGGGAACTGGGGCAGGTGTGGGGCAGGCGGGGCCCATGGACTGCAGGGGAGGAACCCGGGGGTGGGTCAGGGCAGCACAGGTCACCAAGGCTTCCGAACAGAAAGACGACACCTAAGCGAGAGGCAAAGCACAGGTGTGAGCATCAGGCAGCAGAGAAGGCGGTCCCCGGTTTCAGACACAGGGGACCCCAGACACCCCAGAGGTGGGCGCGGCCCCAGGGAACAGCTACCTCGAGGCTGTCCTCTCGCTGGCCGAGGGAGAAGGCTTGCAGGGCACAGGCGAGGGGAGGCGGGCAGCGGGGCGAAGGTGCCAGCAGCAGGGCCAGCAGCAGGCGGTAGAGCTCCCGGCGGCAGCGGGAGCTGGTGTAGGGGGAGCTGCCCAGGACCTCGCCCTGCTGGACCCCCATGACCAAGGGCAGGACCAGGTCATGCAGTCTCTGGAAAGAACGCAGAGCGCGCTTACAGACGCCGCCGGGCCCACCCGGCCCTCCCGCAGGGCCGGCTCCCAGCGTGCTCCCCGTGCAGAGCAGGCCCCCATCTCACTGACCCTGTGAGTCTCCTCCTTGATGAGGGGCCCGCACATGAGGACGGTCCGGCTGAGGCCTGCGGAAGGAGGGGGCGTCTCGGGTTGGGAGCACGTGGCCCACACGCAGCCTCAACAGCGGCCGACCTGGCCAAGCCGCCTGACGACTCCGCTCCGGAACGGGCAGCACGGGGCCCGGACCACATGCGACAAGCGCGGAGACACGCTGCACACATGCGCCCGTGGATTCGGGGAGGGGGGCGGGCCGGGAAATACATGAGCCCCAAAGGGAAGTCCCCCAGGACCGCGCAGCACCGACTCTCCCGACCGTGACAGCGGGAGGCCCCGCCAAGCGGCCACGTGGGGAGACCGGAAGCTCCACGGGGAGGCCCCCACCCCGAGCCGTGAGAGCACGCAGCACAGAGACACAGGCGGAGCTGCATGCGAGCCTGCGGGGCCAGCAGAAGGGCCCGGGGACGCCTCTGGGGCAGGAGCCCGCCCTGTCCGCCCCCCACCCCCACACCGATGCCTGGGGCGCCTCTCCCACCTCTCAGCGCGGCCGCACACACGTCGCTGTTGGCGTTGCTGTCCCCTTTCCGGTGGCTGGGCGGGGCCATGGCCTCCCCCATATCCAGCTTCAGCTTCTTGGGAGCGCTGGGCTTCCCGGCCTGCAGCCCCCCATCCGGGCTCCCCCGCGGGCTGCGCAGCTGGCGGTGGAGGCAAACGTAAGTCACCGGCCCGGCGGACACGGAGACAGCGTCTGGCGAGCAGGCTCGCTCCAGCGAGGGCGCCGGACGAGAGCGCTGGGCCAGGAGCAGCGCCCTCACTCACCTTTAGAGCATCGGCCGGCGGGGAGATGTCACTGAGCAGGTGGGAGAGCAGGGCCTCCCCCGAGGCGCCCCCCTGCAGCACGCCCGCCGAGGCCCCGCACACCTGCACCCACAGCTCCAGCACGGCATACACCTTGGTCCGCACGGTACTGCGGGAGGAGCGGAGAGCAGCCGTGAGGGGGCGCCGCAGGCCGGGTCCTCCTCAGGGCCCCGGACCCACCCTCTCCTGTCTGTGCCCCCCTTCACGGTCACCTGTAAGGCCTCTCCTGGCCTGGAGAGAGGGTATCCCTACCAAAGTTCCAGGCATTGAGGACCTGGGGAAGCAGGCGGCTGATGAGGGCCCCAAAGCGCAAGAGACGGCCTCCACACCTGGGGGTGAGGACAGAACGGTGACCTCCCGTCCCAGCACATCCTCGTCCCTTCACTACACCCCGCCCCCTCCCACTCACGCGAGGATGAGCGCGGAGAGCAGGTCCAAGGCATCCAGGTGGATGGAAGGCAGAAGCAGCAGCCGCAGGGGACCGTCTCCAAGCAAGCTCTGTGGGAAACACGGCAGGAGTGAGGGCGGGGGAGGAAAGGGAAACACGGAGACACACGGACCCAGAGACACCTGTACACAGGAAGGAACGGTCCCCACGCCCAGCTGGCCCAACCAGACCGATGCCGTCCTCTAAACCAGACCCGGGAGAGAGGATGACAGGGAGCATGGCTGAACCTCTCCGCAGGGACCCAGCAGAGCCCGGGTTCACCCTCCCCCGAGGAAGCCTCTGCTGGACGCATTCCGAAAACCGGGAGCGAACCCGCCCGATGGGCACGTGTGTCAGGACAAGCACAGGGAGCACTGGCATCCGGACGGAGGGAAGGAGCTGGCCGGGGCAGCCTCAGGGGGGACAGCGCTGCGGGCGCCTGTCTCCCACGCTGCCCTCCTGCCGCCCAGGGCCAGGGCCGGGGCCAGGCTGCGAACTGCGCGCCAGCGGCACTCACGATGTTCTTGGCACTGATGCTGAGGGTCCGGCAGATGACGTCCAGGATTTCCTGCACGGGGACGGACACGGGAGCCCCGAACTCGGAGCTGAAGAGGAGGAGAGCAGAGAGATCCTCGGCACAGGCTCCCCAACGTGACCCCACCCCCCCCCCACGTCTCGTCTCCCACGAGCACCGCACCCCGAGCCCAGCCCCGCCCCGGCGCAGCCCCTTCCCTCCGGCCCTCGCTCACACCTGAGCATGAGCCCCAGGCAGCGGGCCAGGCCGCAGAACCGCTGTCGGAGCCGCAGCAGCACGTGGGCGTCCCCGTCCTCCGAGGGCGTGAGTAGCGCCTCCACCCCGGGGCCCTCATACTGCACAGGGGCTGCACGGAAACACAGGGACTCCGCACTCCGAGGCCCTTCGTCCGTCCCCTTCCTCCTCCCTCGGGGAAGGGGACGCACGCAGCTGGGAAGTCCTCTGTGCTGCCTCCCCAGGCCGCCCCAGCTCCCTCCGGCCCCCCGCCTGCCGGCCATGGCCCCTACCCGTCTCTGCTCCCTCGTACAAGGCCCCCAGCAGGCTGTGCAGCGAGGCCAGCAGGCTGTGCAGCTCTTGCTCCCAGCTCTCCGTGTGCTTCAGGCCCTGGGAGAAGCCGGCCCCTAGGGAGGGCAGCCTGGAGTAACACTCGCAGGCCAGCTGCAGGAGAAAGGCCGGAAGCGGTCAGATGGGGCTCCAGCCCAGCCGCAGAGCCCCCCGACCCCCACGTGCCAAGAAAGAGAGCTCAGAGGGAAGCAGAAAGGACAGCGAGGCAGGAAGCCACAGACGGGAGCTGGAGGCAGAAGTCGCACTGTGTGGACCGTGTGCACGAAACGGGAGGGAAGAGGGAACACAGTCCCATGGTGGTGAGAGAGAGAGCCGGGAGTAACAGAAGCTCCAGCTCAGATCCCCAGGCTCTCCACCTCCCTCCCTTCCCTTTACCTGCTGGAGCTGAGGGCTCAGGGCATCCACGCGGGACAGGAAAAACGAGGCCAGCTTGCCCTGGGTCAGGGGAGAGAGAGGAAGAGGCTGGTGAGTCCGCTCCAAGGGCCAGAGACGAACACCCTGTTTGCCGCCAGCAGCAGAACGTGAGCCTTTCTCTCTCCTGCGGGCACGGGAGGCACAGCACCGGGCGGGAGCAGACCTGCTGACCGTCAGCCCTCGTCCTCGGCTCGCTTCCCTGTTCAGCCCCACAGACATCAGGCTCCCTCCTGCCCATTTCCGCAAAATGACAGTCCTCTCCCTCCAGCTTCAACGAGACGAAGGTCCGAGCCGGGAAGTGAGGCCCCAGGCAGGGGTGAGAGGGCAGAGCCAGGTCAGCACAGGTCAGTGCAGCCCATCCACGGGCAAACCCCCTCTCGGCGAGCCGCGGGAAAGCCACAGGTTACCTGGGGCTAGAATCAGAGGGGCCTGTGAACGTGGCCGGGAAGAAGTATTTTTACCGTTTCGCTAACCTGTGAAACGCACGCCTCTCTGAAGCAAGAAGGTGGACAGAGAACCCCGCGCATCGGCAGCGTCCCTGCCGCCAGGAGAAAGCACGCGTTTTCACTCGCGCTGTAATTAACAGGCACCCTGAGACACGGGCCATGGGCACCACTAACCTGACGTTTCAGGAGCTGTTAGATCCACGACCCTGTCGTCTGACATGCTCACGACGACACACACCCTGCTCTCCCACGATTGCTTAAGACACGCGTTTCCACCAGATCCGTCTCCCCTGAAAGTCTGTGCTTTAGGAACTTAAAAGCACTCGGGAAGGGTCTGCGGCACAAACAAGGGCCTGAACACTGAAGTGGACACAGGAGTGAAATGGGACCCCGGCTCTGGGGGAAGAGAGAGGGCTCAGGAGGACCCGAGACGTAAGCCCCCAGGGGGCGGGCGCTGGGGGGCAGGCCGGGCATCCACGGTCAGACCGGACGGGAGGTGCATGGTCAGGAGCACACAGAGGCCCTGGCCCTAGGCTGGGGAGTACGGCCCCGTGGGGGCGGGGGCATCTCGGCACTAGGACGACCCTGCAGACGGAGCATCGCTGTGGCACCAGGCACGCGGCAGGGCCCTCCGGACGGAGGCCAAGCCGCCCAGCCTCCCTCCCTCCTGCCCCGTGGTGGGAGCGCGTGCTTTCCCACATCACACTTCGGGACTGACCGCCAGGCAAGCGCTGTTCTCGCGGATCCCAGGTTACAAGGCCTAGAACCACTCCCCATGGGACCCGGAGGGCACTTTCCCGCCCAATGTGGGAGGGTTCGGAACACTTCAAACCAAGAACAGCAACCGCCCACACGTCTCCTGATTCCCCCGCTTCCCCGAGGACGGCGTTTCCTAGAAAGCGGCAAAGGCCCGACTACAGCGGCGTCCTGCCCTCTCAGTCCGCTCGGGCTCACGCTTTCCCCCCACGAGACCGCGGCGCAGAGCTGGGCTAAGGCCCACAGAAGGGTGCGCCCGTGAGCGCGATAAAGCACGGCTCGGGAACAGGGCCCCGAGCACAGGTCTGCCCCCGAGGCCCCACAAGACGCACGGAAGCAAGGCCTCCCGCGAACGCTTCACTTGTAGCCACAGGGCATGGCCCACATGTCTCAGTCCATGGACTCCTCGTCACCTTGGCGAGGAGAGGCAGGGCCCCTGCGGGGCTGACTTCCCATCTCGTGATGCCCAAGGGGCAGCATCTGGGAGGAGGCACCCTGTGCTGGGAGACCCCCGCTGCCCTGGGAGCTTCCAGGAACGAGCCAGAGGACAGACAGACACTCCAATGGCGCTAATCCGTCTGAGTCCTGGCTGCAAGATCCTCCAAGTACAAACCGCCCCGGGAGCCTTGCACGGATTCCTATCTGACGCGCTGGCAGCCAGCGGAGCCAAAGTCCTCCGCTGGGGCCTTCTCCAGATGACACTTCATTCTTAGCAAAACACAAGCACACACGCCCTGCAGCAACATCTGGAAGTCCTGCTGTTGGCTCTGGAAAGGACCCTCGAACTTCTGGCCCAGACTGCAGAAACTGAGGGACGGACTCCCTCTGTGCTCACAGGGACAGCCAAGAGGCACCAGCACGGGAACCACCGGGCGTCCCAGAGTCCCCAGTGATTCGAATCCTGACCGCGCAGTGACACCGTTTCTCCCTGCGTCTCACAGGTGGGGGGCCGGGGGATGAGGGCAGACACAGAGACACCCCCTCGGCGCCAAACCAGCAGAGCCCCGCAGGAACCCCTCACCCCTCCGACCAGAGCGGGCTCGGGCACGAAGACCCAGCCTGTGTCATCTGAGCAGCTCATTTACAGAGTTTTTTAGAAGAAAGGCAGAGTTTATGGAACTTGGTAAAACTGTAGTTTAAAAAACAAAACAAATAAAAACCTTGTATGGGTCACGACGGAGAGAGTTTAGTCAGGAACATGTGTTAATATAGAGAAGAAGTAAGTCAGGAAGGCTTCCTGGAGGAACCGGCAAGAGCTGAAGGCACCAAGTGAAACAGGATGGGAGGAAAACGGGCAGGGCAGAAAGGGGAGGGAGTCTGGGTTAAGAGCCTAGGCTTCGGCACCAGACACGGTTCGGATCTTCACGGATCTCAGGCTAGTTTATCTGTGAGCATTCAGTGCCACGAGGTGGCGCGGTCCCATCTGTGGAGTCAGGTGACCATGCACTCAGCAGACGGGCTCAGAAACCTCCGCTATGGGGCCTGAGCTCAGACGGCGAGCGAGGGTTGCGCGGATGGCAGAGGACTTTCGCTGAATACTTACTTTGAGAGAGCCACAGGCCCGAGGAAAGTAGGTCATGCAGGCCTTCATTCCCTCCAGCGCCGAAAGCTCACACTGCGGGCAAGACAGGAAGTCAGGCCGAGGCGCAGAGCCCGACGCCACCCGGACCCCACGCGCACGCCACCACCCCTCACGGTCCCCCTGCACACTGTCCTTGGCCCTCCCTCTCCGCAGCTCTCCCGCCTGCTCCCTGCACTCTAATCCGTGGGAGGGTCCAGGAGGGCTCTCACCTCCGGCCTGAGGCCCAGCAGGGAGGTGAGGAGGCCGGGGAGGTGGTTCATGGAGATGTCCCGGAAGAGCGTGGGCAGCTGGGCCGCATACCGGAGCAGGTCCCTCAGGACGGCCACGGCCAGCTCCATCGTGGGGGGCGGGTCCTGGGACTAAAAGCAACGACACCCTTGCTCCCGAGCTGGCCTTCGCCGTCGCCGAGAGGTGGGGGCACGGAGGTAGGACAGCAGGGGGCCGCTGAGAAACACCACGGCTACTGTCACCGTCGCCCGCAAATCCACTAGGGATCCCGGGAACCCAACGTGGCTGTTTGTCTACAGAAAGGACATGGGTTTGTGCTTTCTATCACGGGTCTCCGGGGGTCCTGAAATGTGTTCAGAGAGGAAACAAAGCCAGGCCTTACAGAGCTGACTAACGGGGCGATGTGGAGTTTCTGGTTCTCCCGACTGTGCTTCCCTGCTAGGAACGGCGGAGAGAAATTCTCACCCTGAAACAGCCTCGGCCACGACGAAACCGCCCCATGTCGCCAAGCGGGCTTCTGCCTGGCTCACACCTACCCTGGACTCACGCAGAAGAACAGTCTGGCTTTAGGACTTCCCTGGAAAATTAACATGTACTACGGAAAACAGAGCTCAGCGACAGTGAGACGGGGGAGGGGGAGGGGCAGCTGGGCGCCGGGCATGGAAGAGGGCAGGCGACGTGATGGGCACTGGGTGTTCCACGCAACTGATGAACTGCTGACGTCTACACCCAAAGCTAACGATGTGCCGGATGTTGGCCAATTGAATTTAAATTAAAAAGAAAAGAAAGAAAGAAAGAAAGCATGGGGAGGGGGGCCCTCCAACACTGCCCAGTATCGCCACTGCATTTCGGTCCGGGTAACCCGGCCCTCCACTCACACCTTCTCCCACCGCTGCCACCTTCACAGACAACGGAAGCCCGGGGACGGGCAGGAGTTCCCGGCCAAGCCTGAACCCCCCCTTTGTTCACACCACCCTCCCCCCAATCCTGTCACCCTGCGTGCGGACAGTCCCCCCTCCTCAGAGCCTGCCACTGTCACCCAGCGCCTGTCTCGCACACTCCCCTCCATAAATACCCCTCCCCGCGCCCCACCCAGCACGCCCCCAGCAGTCACTCCGCAATTCCTCTCCTTCCGTGAGAGCCCACGTCTGGAAAGGACTGTCTGGCTCCCCCAGTGCCATCCGTTCTCCCAACCTCACTGTCCGCGCTCCGCTCATGTCCTCACCCGTGAGCTGCTAAATCTGAAACACGGTATTCTGTCCTCACCTCCCTCCACCTCCAAGACGCAGAAACAGACGAGTCCTGCCTCCTCCCTCCACGCCACCCACCCCACAGCCCTGCTATCCTGTCTGCCGTGCAGTCTCGGCGTCCTCCCATCCCTGGCCATGTAAGCGGGCACACTTCAAATCCCGGCCGCGGAAGTACCGAGTCCACCCTCATCCTCAACCGCCCTCTCACTGCCACCCCGACCCTGCCGAGCCCGCGGGCCGATGCTCGCACCAAGTCAGGGCTATGCTCCCTAAGCGAGGGCCGAGGCCTTCCTCCCCGGGCTGCCACCCCTCCCCTGCACCTGGCCGTCCTGCGCCCTGAAATCCGGGAGTCACCCTGGACACAGCCGGTCCCCCGTCGGGATCTGTCCACTTTGCCTCTAACCCCCTCCTGAACGCCATCTACTTCTCATTTCCGCGGCCGCCTCTCCAACCCAAGCTACCAGGACGTTTCCCCTCCGTGTGCTTTCTGCTTTTGCAGTCTGGCTCCCTTCTAGTCCTTCCCCCACACAGCGGCCACGGGAGTACTTCCAGACAAAAACCTGATCACGTCAGCACCACCACCATCTCCTCCTCACCCCTACTCGAAACCTGCCCTGAGGGGGAGCCTCAGTCTGTTACGTGTCGGCCTTCAGCTCAGGTCATGATCCCAGGGCCCTGGGATGGAGCCCCGTGTCAGGCTCCCCGCTCAGCCTGCCGCTCCCCCATACTCTCTCTCAAACGAATAAATAAAACCTTAAAAAAAACCCAAAGAACCCAACCACCCACCTTCCATGAATTCCCAGGGTTCTAAGAAGAAAAACAAGCTCCCTGACACGCCCAGGCCAGCACACACGGTTTGGTCCCCACCTCCCTCCCTCTCCAGGGGCATCTCATTGACCCCACTGAGCCACACCGGCTCGCTTATAAATCTCCAAAGGGGCCAAACTCGTCTCCTCTCAGGGCTGTCGCACACTCACCACATGTCCTTAGCCCAATCGGCTCGGAAAAGGCCTCCCTCAGCCACTGGCCCACGGCGGTCCCGTCTGGGTCAGAGTCTCTGGGACGTGCTCCCAGAGAACTGCGCTCTTCACCCCTGGCACCTGCCGCGGCACGTCACTTCACACCCACTGTGCCTCCTTCTTCTGGGTCTACGCGGGCTCCACGCCCAACCCGGGCTGGAAATGACCGCCCTCTCCTGACAGAGCCGCCAGGCCCCACCGGACGCTTATTCCGGCCAAGTCTCTCCCGCCAGAAAAGGGCTCAGCGAACTCTGGTGTGTGGGTGCCCGCTTGTGCACGGCCCACAAATTACAAATGACTTGGAAAAGAAACAAAATGCGACAGAAACCGTATGTGGTTTGCAAAGCCTAAGGCGTTTCCGGTCCGCAGCCTGGAGCAGGACGCACAGACCGTGCGGCCGCCGCGTGGAGCGCCCGGAACTACCGAGCACGGCATGTCCACGGCGCTTCGACGGCAGAAGTTCCCCTCAAGAGGAGTCTGGCCAAAGACAGGATAGAAAACCACCTCCGATTACTTCGTCGAGGGGGAAATAAAAGGTTTTGAGGTGACACCCTCAAAACAACCCCGACGGTCAGCAGCGTGATCTAGAGAATTTCCGAACAGACGGAATTCTCATCATACTGAGGCCTTCAGCACCTGCTCGGTGTAACGATCTGAGAAGTTTCCAGTGGTTTAAAAATTCAGAGACTGGGGCGCCTGGGTGGCATAGCGGTTAAGCGTCTGCCTTCGGCTCAGGGCGTGATCCCGGCGTTACGGGATCGAGCCCCACATCAGGCTCCTCCGCTATGAGCCTGTTTCTTCCTCTCCCACTCCCCCTGCTTGTGTTCCCTCTCTCGCTGGCTATCTCTATCTCTGTCAAATAAATGAATAAAATCTTTAAAAAAAAAATAAAAAATAAAAAAAATAAAAATTCAGAGACTGATTAAAACTGGCTGAGAGCTGAACATGATCACCCACGTCCACAACTACGTAAGTAAAGGACAATAAGCCGCGAGAGCAATACGGAGGGTTAAAATGCTCTGGCTGCAGGGGAAAATTAAGACAGAAAAACTACAACAGAGTAACTTTTCCCTCTGATGTGTGGGTCCGTGCATGTCTGCAACGGGCTCCACGTAAGTACGATTTACTGATCTGCCCCGAATCCATCCTCAGAAAATAGGAATACCATCACTGGAACGAACAATCAGGGAATGGTTGACATGGAGTATTTGCTGAATAAAAGTTTTTTTTTTTTAATTACTATCTGCAAACATATATATACTTCATGGAAAGTTCCCCAACACCCCGTGTTAGACTGAGCGCCATGCCCGCGGGGGACCAGGGTCACCTGACCACTGTCCCCCCAGAGCTTAGCACTCAGCCCCCAGTGCTCAGAATGTGCTTGCTGAAGAACCGAGCGGGGAGATCATCAAAGCATGTAAGAGCAGAAAAAACTGAAAATGTTAAGAGAGAAAGAAAAGAGCCACAATAAATAAATAAATAATAAATAAAATAAATAATAAATAAATAAACTACCTGGAGGAAGGAACTTTCGAGATGTCGGTTGTTAGAAAAGCAAGCAAGAAAGTGAAATCGGTCAGTGGTTACAGTGTGTGAAAGGTCGATGTCCGGGAATTCGGGGATGTCAGGGATGTCGGGGGATGTCCGGGCCAGGGCCTGAGGCATGGCGGCGGGGGGCGGGGTTCAGAACCCTTACCTGCAGGACCTGCTGAATGCTCCGGAGCCACGACACGCAGTGCTGCTGGAACATCTCCGTGGGGCTCTCCCCCACCAGCAGGGACAGCAGACACAGGCCCTCAAACCTGACAAGAAAGCAGCCAGTGGCAACGCGCAGCGGCAACCGCGCTCCCCAGGACACTGGCCACCGTGCTGGTGTGCTCGCGGGGCCAGAGCAGACGCCACCTCCAGACCCTCGGAGCTCTGTAACTCCAAGGATGCTGTGAGGACGGGGTGAGGTGTGGGCAGCAAGGAAGCAAGGAACAGAGGGGATCCCAGGTGGGACGCCCCGGGGCCGGAGCAGGCGGGGCTCACCCCAAGGGAGCCCATGCAAAGAAGGAAACTCTCCACCCTCTCCATGGGGAAGTCTCTTGAGTCCACGGGGTGGCGACAATGGATGGACGGGCAGAAGGACAGCCTGCCTCTTAAGGGAACATCACCCTGGAGAGAAAAGAGGCTTAATGACTCACCGAGTTTTGATGGAACCGAGCCGAGCGTTACTGAGACCCACCAACGCGCCGACGGCTGACAGGTTCTGGTGGCGAAAACGGGGACACAGTCAGCATTAGGACGCTGCTAACGCCAGGGGGGCGCTTCTCCAGGCCCCATCCCGCCGTCACTCCTCCTCTGAGGCCCGAGGCCCCATTTTCAGCAGCTGACACACAGCGGCCTGTGCCTCAGGCTCTCCTCCAGGCCGTCCCGCCTGACCCCTTGTCCCACCTCCCACCCAGCAGGCTCGCGCCACACAGAGGACAACCCAACTCATCCCAGCGACTGGCCTCCCTCAGCTCAGTGTCCCTGGACAGTGCCCAGCACAGAGCAGGTCCCACACACGCTTGCTGGACAGACGCTGACCTCATCTGTTACCCTCTTCCCGCACCCCCAAGTCTCCTCGTCCTGTTCCCGGCTCCCCGAGAGCCGTTAGCTAAGCCAACACAGAGCCAGTCAGCCAGAGCCTCCTTCCCTCATTCAGGGGGACCCTGAGACAGGTTCCCTGCCGCCCTCCCGCGGGAGCCCCTCCGCCCCCTGAAAGGCCATGCTCCTCTCGTGGCCACTGGACCTGCCTAACTGTGCTCATCAGTCTTCTCCCAACAAACACGCTGTGCGCGGAGTCAGAGAAAGGGATCCAGCGCCGCGCAAAACGAACAAGGTCGCTGCTCCGAGGAAGGGAGTGTTTATTCACTTGTTCAGTCAACACGGATGCAACGTCCACTTCACGTGGAACGTTGTCGCAGGGGCCGGGGAGCTCGTATTCCAGGAGCGGAGGCAGGAAACAACGACCACACACACAGCAGTACTCTGGACGGCGCGAAGGGCCGTGGGGCAGAACACGGCAGACTCGGGAGGGAGCGGACTGCCTGGCGTAGGGAGAGAGACCGCGCTTCACGCGGAGCCGGCACGAAAACCGTCTCTAAAACTCCACTCACGCGGTGACGGCAAGACGCATTCCCATCCGCACACCCTGCTGATGGGAATGTAAGAGGGCGCAGCCACTTTGGAACATTCCGGCAGCCCCTCCAAAGGCCCCACAGCACACGACCCAGCACCTCCACACCCAGCGACACGCCCAAGAGAACGGAAGAGGAGAGACAATCCAAGGGCCCAGCGATTGGCGAACGACCACTGAATGTGACATATCCACGCCACAGAAGAGTATGAAGTTGTGAGACATGGACGAACGTTAAAACCATGATGCTACATGACAGATGCCAGACCCAGAAAGCCACGTGCTGTGGCATTTATTTATGTGAAACGGTCGGAGGAGGCAAAGCTAGAGACAAGGAAGGAGCGGCTGCAGGGAAACGGGCAGGGACCCCGAGGGCACAGGGCTTCCTTCTGGAGCGATGACATGTTCTAAACCCCATCACCGGTGCAGGCGGCGGAGCGCGCGACTCTTGATCTCGGGGCTGAGAGTTCGAGCCCCACGTGGGGTCTACAGATTACTTAAAAAATAAAACCTTTAAAAGAAATAATAATACAATAAGTAAATGAAATTGATGACAGTGACGGTGGTGCTAGCTCTGCAAAAATGCTGCAGAACAGCAAGGAGGCGAAGCGCGGCCAGGGCAGCAAGAGCGCGCGAGAGGCGGACGTCAGCATAGGGGAAGGGCCCGGGGCAGGGCAGAGGTCTCAGGGTCGTGCGGGCCCCCGTGACCTGTACTCTGAGTAAGATAAAGGCCAGGGAGGGAGAACGGGACACAGTGACGTTATCTAACTTAGATGTACGTTTACAACACACCTGCCGCACTTGGGCGGCTCCCTGGGAAGCAGGTGCGGACGGCGGGAGGCGCCGCTTAACCAGCACGGTAACGCAGGGGACGCAGGGCCTCAAACTCCGATCTCTCCTGAACAGAGCGCCGACAGGACGGGGTAACAAACCGGACATGGGGGAAGACAGAGAAGAGGCACAGACAAATCCGAGATTGTTCGCTTGAGCAACTAGGCGGATGGCGTGGCGGTTCCTAAAACCGGGACTCTGCAGGGGGCGCGGGCTGCGGGGGCAGAATCCCAAGTCCGGCCCCAGACACCTGCTAACATCAGAACGTACGTGCCAGGGGCGCCTGGGTGGCACAGCGGTTAAGCGGCTGCCTTTAGCTCAGGGCGTGATCCTAGCATTCTGGGTTCGAGCCCCACATCAGGCTCCTCCGCTATGAGCCTGCTTCTTCCTCTCCCACTCCCCCTGCTTGTGTTCCCTCTCTCGTGGCTGTCTCTATCTCTGTCGAATAAATAAATAAAATCTTTAAAAAAAAAAAAAAGTACGTGCCAAACAGGCACGTGGCGGGCGGGGCTGGGGTGAGGAGCGATCTTGGTTGGAGCATGAATTTGGGACGCTGTCAGCCGCGGCCTGGGTCAGCTCCCCAGGGAGAGTGTGAAAGAGAGGAAAGCAGTACGAGCACGGGGTTCGTGGACAAACGCTGAGAGGCGGGAGGCAAGGAGGAACCAGTGAAGGCTAGAAAGGACGGACCGGAACAGTGACCAGAGAACCAGGACAGTGGTGTCCCAGAAGCCGAGAGAAGTTTCAAGAAGGAAGGAGGGATCAACTGTATTAAATGCTGCAGGCCCGGTGGTCACGGGTGGCCTCCAAAAACTGCCACGCGACAAAGTAAAGGGGTGAGGCTGGAAGCCTCAACGGGAGGACTTCTAGGGGACGGCCACCGTGGGAATGTTCATTCAGGGAAGAATCTTTCCTGGATAAAGCACGAGGGCAGAAGGCTGACAAGACACACGACATTTCTATACTCTCCCCGCAGGACCCTTCTTAGTTACAGAAAGAAAAACCACCACT
Organism: Ursus americanus; assembly: GCF_024610735.1. Classification (NCBI taxonomy): domain Eukaryota; kingdom Metazoa; phylum Chordata; class Mammalia; order Carnivora; family Ursidae; genus Ursus; species Ursus americanus. Next base: position 62,094,578 of record NC_142140.1, on the reverse strand, counting down.
TCACAGTGAAGAAACCTGGCAGACGCCACCTCAACCCAGTGATCGAAGTTGACACCAGCAACGGGACAGAGACACCATGTGCCCCCCCACTGTGATGCACCAAAAACGACATCTTGCTGCAGGATTCCTGCCGAAAACACAACCTGCGTCAAGCACCAGGAACCCGCACTCACAGCACACTCGGGGAGCCTAAAAAAAGCAGCACCCTGTAACCCTTCAGAAACGTCCGCTCTTCAGACGAAGCTGGAGCAGCGGCTTCGGTTAAAGGCGTGAGAAATGGGGCTCCTGCACGGAACCCCGGACTCCAGCTCTTCTGAAAGACACTTTCAGGACAAGTGACAAGACGCAGGTAAAACCTGAGGGTTCGGGGATTTACTGGGTCAACATGGGACCTTCTGACTTTGATGGGGGAAGCGTGGCGATGACGCAAGGGCACGTCCTCATTTCTAAGGCAATACAACCTGGAGGATTTACCGATGAAAGGGCATCATGCCTGCCACTCACTCTCACAAGGACTCGGGAAAAAGGTGCAAAGGGTCATGAAACAAACGTGCATTTAAGATGCTGACATTCGGGGCGCCTGGGTAACTCGGCTGGTTAAGTGATCGACTCTTGGTTCCGGCTCAGGTCATGACCTCGGGGTCATGGGATCGAGCCCCATTCATCAGGCTCCGTAATCAAAGTCAGCTTGTCCATCTCCCTCCCTCACCCTCTAAAATAGATAAATAAATCTTTTAAAAATATATAAATAAAATGTTGACATCTGGGGAATCTGGGTGAAGCGTATATGGGAATTCGTTCAAATTTTTTATAAACTTCAAGTTATTTTAAAGCAATGTTATTAAAAAGAAAAAAAAAAAAGAAGCATCGGAGACAGCAAGTGCAAACAATTCTTTTGAAGAGTCTTGCCACGAAGAGATGGGGCAGGAGACGGCGGGGCGGGGAGGGGGTGTTAACAGCAGCTCTGAGCAGGGCGCCGATGACATGCTCCGACAGAGGGAAGATCTGATGCAGTGGGGGGACAGGGGCTAGATCTCGTGCAGGAGCAGAGGGCTGGCCGGAGACAGGGGCATGGACCAGCTCAGCCCTCGCCGCAGGAGGGAAGGCAGAGCGTCAGGGGCACAGACGCAGTGAAGCTGGCAGATCCGGCGGTGGCGGGAACCCACAGGACTGCCCATCCGACTGCTTCTATCTTCTCGGTGAAACAGAAGTCAGTCATCAACTAGGCGCGAGGGTGCAGAGTAGTCCGAGGCCGTCCATGAAAGCGGAAGTGCCGCAGGATCGCCGGGCCACCCAAGGGCGCACGTGAGGCGAAGACTCCCGTGAGTTCTAAGCGAGACCAGTCAGCAAGGACACCTGTCCTGCAGCCACACGGAGCCGCGCAGGTACAGGTACAGGATAAACAGACACACTGACCACACACGTGGTGTTGCCAGGCAAGTACGACAAAGGGAGAGGCAGGAAAGTGATTATAATGGAATTTAAACTGGGTAAGAAGGGAA